>NC_061841.1:8016489-8017930 GCF_019202785.1 Penaeus chinensis
TATAATAATTAGTACCACTCTCCCCAACAGGAACCAAAGACGAAGGTAATCCTCCTCACCATTTTGCCCTGCCGTGTGTGTGTCCATCTGATGGTGGGCCAGCTGGGCAAGCAAAGTCTCGGGGGTCTCACGGGGCTGGACCTTCCGAGCCGCTCGCTGCCGCACCATCAGTGATTTGCGGGAGTGCTCACTGCAGTACCTGCTGGACGTGCATTTCCTATGAGTAAATGCTGTAATGACTTATGAGAAGTTAATGTGGCAACATTAATGAGCCCAGCAAAATTGACTTACTGTTTGAATAACTAACTACAAAGCTACAACTTCAATAAGGACAAAGCTGAAAAAAGGGGCCTGAAGACTTGAATAAAAAACTACAACTGTAGTAAGTCCAATATACATCACAAAACTGACTTACCAGTTTGAATAACATCAAAGTAAGGCAAGGAAATACATATAAAGACCAGCTTTTGCTTCTTTTACTTGTCAAGCTGTAAATTACTTGCTTTCCTCATTCAGGAGAGCTATTTTCCAATAGGTAAACAATGTATGAAAATTATGGAAATGCAGTCAAAAAACATTTACTAAACATCAGAACCTTAACTAAAGCCTGGTATTAAACAATATATCACAACGTTATGTAATCTTTTCCAAACAGAAGTTAAAATTCTGTAGTTATTCACAGCTCATGACAATTTGCAGGAGGAGTGTGCAGGGGAGCTCAAATGGCTAGCCCAGCAATGAGATATAACATACAAGAGGCAAACATTTTAGCAACTCACCCTTCCTTCCTATCTGTGGTCGGTGCAGGGCGGAGGCAGCGCTTGCCCGTACTGGTGAAAATGTAATTGCATTGTCGGAAGGGGGCTCCCTTGTCCTCCAGAATATGGCGGTTGCAATACTCATACCCTTCTAGGCGGGACTGTCAAAGAAAGAAAATATTTTACTAGGCTATGAGAAAGAGAAAGAGAAAGAGGAAGAGACAGATAGACAGATAAAGATATATACAGATAAGATGAATAATCTAGTTCTGATTTCTCTTTTATCCTTAGAAAGTGATAATTACCATCCGCAAATAAAAATAAAGGCCCCAAATAAAACATACACATTTCTTTATTCACTCCTTCTCAACCTCTCATACCAGTGTCCTCTCAGAATCAGTGATAGTCTGTGGACATATCAATGAATGTAAGGCAGAGTTCAACTAGTCTCCTTCCCAGACCACCATCTCCCCCTGCCCTAATAATGACTGTGCCAGCTTCTCCATGTTACTAACTGCATGAGACCTCTTAACACACCATCATCACCCTTAGCTTGCTTTACTCATGCCATGTAATATCAAGGCATCCACAACTATTTTTGGGTCATATCTGTGATACACAAAAAACAACTAATATTTTGTATTTGCAAAAGTTCAAAATAAAATTTAAAACAATCGGAAACA
>NC_061841.1:8018030-8040530 GCF_019202785.1 Penaeus chinensis
AAAGCATGAAAAGGTGATGTTTAGTTTTTGAAATGTTATTATTTATATTTTTGTTTATTTCATTCGTTTGATTAATGTACGAAAAGAAATTAAAAAGGGTGAAATTACAGTTTTATACTCACTCTCTCTATACGAACTCCGAGCCGATGGCTGGAAAATATGTATTTCCTCATCGATATGCTCTATCCACGTCAAAGAACACTCGCCCGTTTCTTTCCACTGAACAGATCAACACTCGCGACATTAACGGGAATTATAATCATCATTTCTGGCACTATCACTCAAGGGTACTGGTCAAAAGGGCAAGAGAAAGAGCCATTCGAACCTTGTACAACATAGCGTCACTAAGTTTCCCTGTAAACTGTCGCAACATATTCCAGGAACCTGCCATTCTCTACCTCCCGCCGCGGAGTTCAACTCTTCTAAAAAATGTAAAACAATACATAATTGGTAAGACGCCTTCACAAATCGTGTTATTGTATCGACTATGGATTAGAAAAAATACATTGATGGGTAATTTTAGGTTTGATAAGGAGAAAAACTTCACATTCGCTTTTAAATATTCTGGCATGTGGGAATGGCTAGTTGCTGCACTTAAAGCAACAAAGTCTCTCCAAAAACGGATTCATGGTACGAAGTCGATTATCTCAGTAAGCATACTTCTCAAGCAAAATGCTTTGTCTTTTAAAATAATAATATAGTATTTTACATGTTTTAGTATAAAAAAGAACGTATCAAAATGCCAGAGAGCAAATATTCGGCGTAAAATTAGACCAAGAAAGTGTTGGAACCCGCGAGCTTCCTGTGACGTCACGCAGTCCGGTGTTGATGCTCATGGCGGCGGAGGAGAGATGGTATTTTACCAAGGAAGAAATCAACAACTCGCCCTCCAGAAGATGCGGGATCGACGCGGAAAAAGAGCTATCGTACCGACAGCAAGGCGCCAATCTGATCCAGGACATGGGCCAGCGGCTGCAAGTGTATCCTTTCGTTGAGAGAGTGTTTTGTGTCTCGCATTTCTCGGCCTTGGGGCATCTCACGTCATCATGTTCAGCGTGAAATTTCCCCTTTCGCGAGATCCGAGGCTCGATCTCCTCTCGTGCTTTCCTCTCTGGGTGTCGGGGTTTCCATCGGTGTTGGTTTCTCGCCGTATAGACGTCGGGCAAGCGAGAAAAGTGTTGGTGAAGTGTGAGGAGCCTGTCCCCGTGCTTCGTGTCAGCCATGTTTGCTCACATGATCGCCTTCTCGGAGGGAATTTTTTCCTCATTTCCCCCCCGAGACGCAGAAGAAAACCCGGTCTCTCTTGCATTTTTCCCCCAGTCAGGAGGAGCAGCGGTGTGATGTTTTCCTAGCCGGGGAGGGGTGGAATGCCGCCCAGGGCTGGCTGAAAGAGCGTCTCGTGTGGGGAGGACTGGTGCCCGTGTCGTGTTATGCTGTGCTAAGTTGCTGTGTTGTGCTATGTTGCGCTATTTATTCCCATGTGGTGGTATGTGCCTGCAAGTTGTGTTGAAAGTTTATTTGTAACATTATATTGCTGTGGGGGTTACCATGCTGTGCTGTGTTGTGATGAATTGCATTATATTGTGTTTTTTTATTTATTTATTATCAGGTCTCGCTCTTCTAGAGCACTCTACAAGAATAATTACTCTTTCAAATCTTGTAATACCATTTTATTAAGTCTGCTAGTGAATCAAATTGCGTGTGCTGCATTCTTGGCCGCGTCCTGCAGATCGTAACACTCGGAGTATAAATACATTTCCAACTTAATAATGACCTTAATATTTTCATTTCTGATATAAGGAGAAAGGCTTTTGTACAGCTGCGGGGGTGTAAACTGAAAGGCGTGTAAATCGGTGCTAGTAAAACTCCCCATTACAAAGATCGTTCCTCCCTCTATAGCTTGTGTGCGAGCTCCTTTGAATGGTTGCATCACTCGTAACAATTCTCTCAAATCAAGTGGAGAGCCAGTACCCATAGGTAACCCGTCTAGTGGTCATTAGCTCGAGAGTAATCCTTTTACGAGGAAGAATAGTTTATATAAATCTTGGTTTGTTGAAGATGCTTATCAGCGTCCATATATTTCAGTTGCTTATGAAAGTTATTAGTCTCGTTTTCCACAATTATCTATCTATTATTTGCCTAACAGTGATGAAACTTCTGCCTGTTGAACCAAACCACATATTGGGAATCACATGCTGTAGTTGCTTGAGCAAAAAATCAGAAATTTGGGAAACCCATTTACCTGGCTATGTCTGTATTAGGCTGCAGTAGACATGATTTTTCAGCACTCGTGAGGAAGTCAAGGCTTAAACCTTGTATTTTAGACTGTTATTCTTAAACTCCCTAACAGGTGAAGAATTGTTTAGGACACTCAAGTTGACGCTGGCTAACTGCACATGAAAAATACCTTTGCTAATTGGCAATCAGCTTCAGTTCATTAACCCCATCCCGATGGGTCATGTGTACACCTGTTATAACAAACCACTTGGTTTGTGGTGTACGCTATTTGCATGACAACGCGCCAGAGTGAGTGGAACTGGAAGTTCCGCTACATGTAGCGGACGCCCACGCCCAGCATCTAAACATTGCCCGAAATCACCAGAGTTTATGACGCAGAGAGATATCTCATACCCGACCCCATTGGGTTCAGAATAGATGCAAACCATCAATAATGTTAAAAAGTCATTAGCGGAATAAATTTGTCATAATATCATTTACATCCAAAAATGATCTAAATTCCACGAGAAAAATCTGCACTCTTGCCCAATGGGACCTGTAAACAATAAGTAACGTACACTGGTTCTGATACTCAAAACTAAATTAATTTCTTCATTAATTACCATAATATTAATTGCTTTATCATTTAAGAGCTCTTCAAATTGCACTATTTAAGTACTCATTAGTAGACTCAGACACCATGATCGGTAAAGTTCTAGATTTGAGTCATTTTGACTTATAAATTTTATGACGCTTAGAGTGAACTCAATGACTTCATTCCCTTTACTGCTTGACGCATGTACGTAGGTGTGGCTAACGTACATTTTCTTGTATCAGGGTTACCAGAGCAAATACCACAGATAGCAGCAACTTCTTTTAATAAGCAAAAATTTCCTGTGTGTCCATATCCAAAATAACTTCTGTGACTTCATTATGTCATCACATTCTTGACTGGTCTTCCAAACTTCAGGATGATGAATGATAATATGATTAGCAGTCTGCTCCTATATATTCCAATATATCCCTAATGTCATAGACTGCAGATATGTATTTTTCTGAATCCGTGCATCAGTGACATCTTCCTCCTCGTACACAGTATGTCACAATTTTGGCTTAAATTAAATTATCATCAATGCATTGTTTTAACAGATAAGTAGATCAACTGAATGCTTAAATATTAATTGTGTGTTTATATATATATATATATATTTATATATTCATACATACATTTATAGTGTACACAAACATACATATACATGTGTGTGTGCGTGTGCGTGTGTGCGTGCGTGTGTGTGTGTGTGTGTGTGTGTGTGTGTGTGCGTGCGATGTATGTATGTATGTATGTGTGTGTGTGTGTGTGTGTGTGTGTGTGTGTGTGTGTGTGTGCATGAGTGTATGTGCATGAGTGTGTGTGTGTGTGTGTGTGTGACTTCTTGTATTAATGCACATATTGATATATATATATATATATATATATATATATATCATGACTACAACCTCATAACCCAGAAATGCTTTTAACTCATTAGATCTGGTTGCTTCATGGTAATCAAATTACCAGAAATATGGGCATAAGGCTTGTGTGAGCTGCCTCTCTGTCTGTGCCTCCCATTTGAAAAATTATTTACTCTTTTTACACGTTAACATTTTTAGCTTTTTGACCATTTTTCAATATGCGTATTTGCCATTTGATTTGAATTATTTAGATGTAATAGTCATATAGGTAGGTAGTCAACTCTAGGTAGTCAACATTCCCCCCTCCCCCCCTTCTTCTTCTTCTTCTTCTTCTTAATTATCCAGTTTCTGTAATACAATCTGCTTCACCACACGTAACACCAGGAATACAATGCTGAGCATGGAAATGGCATCCTCCATCGAGTCGGCACTTTTCCAATCACGTCTCATGGATATTACATTCCATCAATAGGAATAATGCAAAATGGCCAAATGAGTAAAATAAACCTCCCAATAGGTTTGGGCACTTGTGGCGAGTCTTTTCCATCAGCCCGGTCTTCAGCCGAAATACTCCCAATGGCAAGCTAGCGTCACCTGGCCTACAGCCAGATTTTCCCTTGACGGCAGGTTAATGTCACCCTCCCCTGTATTTTTTCATGATGTGATGGTCACATCACCCGGACTCAAGGGGTTAATGAAAATCTGGCCATACTGTTGACTCTGCAGAAATTTGTATGTTTGTAATTGGGCAATAGGCAAATTAGCTAAATTCTATCGTTTTAATTGAGTTAAAGGATAAGGATGAAGTATTTATAAAAATATCAGCCAGAGGACACAAATGATTTCATTATCATTTTGTAAATGGCTCATTATATATATAGCAAAACTAACTTGGATAGGAAGAACCTGCAAAATATTATTTTTACTCCTTAATCATCAAATAACTTCTTTTATTCTTATAGTAGGGTGTCATGTTATGCCAACCATAATCATTAAAATGAAAATATAGACATTCATGAAAACTGCACATTTATGCAAACTTTGTATTCGTTGACATATCAAGATTCATCTCGTTCAGATTTGTGAATGATTTACAACAGTCTCGCAGCAAGTAATCCTGTAACTTGTGCTTAGACAATGGTGATATCATTTCTGTTAATTATATTGCATAATACAATACTATACAGTGTGTGTGTGTGTGTGTGTGTGTGTGTGTGTGTGTGTGTGTGTGTGTGTGTGTGTGTGTGTGTGTGTGTGTGTGTGTGTGTGTAATGATATCACTTCATGATTACCGAACAAGTATTGCGTAACCTTATCCCTGATGAAAGCAAGGAGCCTTTTCTTGGGTCAAGTTATATATATTAATGTACTTCTTTGTGTATAGGCCTATAACCTTTGTTATGTTAAACTGTCTGAGGTTATTCTTAAATGGCATAGGACTCTTTCCACCTGTCTTACATTTTGAGACAGAGATGAGACAAAATTCAGCAGTTCAAATTATTTTTAAAGCTCAAGCAAATCTGAGACAATTTTTACAGTGAGAACTTTCATACCCTGCTTTGGTTCTCAAAAGGAACATCCTTTTCCGCTGCTTCTTTCTATTTGTCACTATTCTAAGTTATAGACTCATTAAAATTAATAAGTAAGTTCTTCCTCGCTTTATTTATATAGCTTACTTAAGTACAAAGTCCGCATCCTTAATTCTGTTCATAATGTAATAACCTTATTTGAGAGATCCTATTGTTTATCCTCCCCTCCTTGACTAAGGTTACCCCTTTCACGTTCAGCTATTCTAGCAACCTGGCTCATTGGTAAGTTTTCAAGGTGTACCGTAACTTCTTGGATGTCTTCAAATCTTTTCATTCCTAGTGGATTAACAATAGCAACTTTCCCTTGTTTTGCACAAAAAGCACAGATCTGTGAAGTATTCTTAATATATTTCGTTATTATCCTTTCCTTATACTTGTAAAAGTATTTTCTACATTCACATTTGATCCATTATCTATTTCATCCTTAGTTGACTACCACTCAGAACATAACACATTTTCCTTAGCTTCATCTTCATATTCCAGATTTGCCATTTTCAAAATCTTGAATGCTTAGGAAGCCTTAAAGTCTGCTGGATCATAAAATTAATAGGCCTCCTCCCTACTGGCAACTGCTTCACCACCCAAACCATTACATCATACTTCCACTATTTTCTACTTTATATGCACCACAAACACTAGTTTGTAGGTCCACCTGATATATTTTCATTCTTGATGCATCTCGGAAAGTTGATTAAGTCAAAGCAGATAAACAGTGATGATTATAATTCACTGGCTGTGCTATGTTGTGATGTAATGTTATGTTAAGTTGCTAAGTATTGCAGTTGTCCTTTCTTTTTCTTTTTCTTCTTCTTTGAGAGTGAGTTGGAAATCAGAAGAAAAGGATTTACCATACTTTTGTCATATACATTGAATATTAAAGTGTTGAAACTCAGGTATTGGGATTGCACGAGATAGCATAAGTTGGTTCATGGACAGGAAAGAAATGTGAAGATGTGAATGAATAGGTTGAGGTCCTGATTGCTATCAATGTTATTAAAATATACTTTGTGTTATATTTAGGAAATGGAATTTACATGTAGATTGACATGACTCTAGTAAAGGCAGTAAACCTCTTACAGATATTTGTCAAAATAGTTTAAAATGGTTCTATATTTGACACTATTTTTCAAGACTCCATAAGAGAGAGATCCACCCCCCCCCCTCCCAATTTTAGGTGTTAAAGTGCAGAGGCCATGGTATCACTAAAGTTTTTTTTTTTTTTTTTTTTTTTTTTTTTTTTTTTTTTTTTTTTTTTTTTTTTTTTTTTTTTCATGAACATAAAATTGTAGAGTTTGATAAGGGATGAAGGCTTTATCTTTATTTTCTGCAAATTGCTTGTTATACCCGTTTGTTATTTTATTTGTTCTTTATGACTATTGTCATAGGCTGTTAATTTCAGTGTTGACTCCTCTCCTCTCTCTCCCATCTAACAGGCTTAGGGATCTGCTTGATGGGCGGGGGGGGGGGGGGGGTGCATATAATTGAAGTGTATATTCAGTTATAATTTATACTGCCATTAGCATCCCTAAACCCAGTATTCAACAGTCTGCACTATGGTTAATAAGTTCTAATAAATGTCCCCCATGCATGTTCTAGTTGGGTAGAGCTTGGACTTCATTTTGATCATTAGCATCCTGGTCAATAGTTTTGTTGTTTTGCAACCAGGAAAATAAATTGTGAAATTTATGTATCTCCACAATGTAGCACCCATGAAACCATTCTTGCTTATGACTGGATTGTTAATTAGAAGGGAACTTTCATAGGTTATTGGCCTTATATAGGTGAATCAAACTTCCAGCCCCCCCTCCCCCCCCCCTTTCCAAATAGGTGTACATTATCTAAAACTGTGACATTGGTATATATCAATCAAGGATAAAGGTTGATGAACCCATTGCTAATATCATATTGGTGGATTGAGTAATTTGTTTGTTGTTTCCATTTATCATTTGTCATACCCATTATGTTTACCAGTTTTCAATTGTATTCATGCACCTATTCCCCCCCCCCCCCCCCAAAAAAAAAAAATGTTAGATGTCATTACTCCTTAGGTAAAATGTTGCCAGCCAGTAGAGTGTTTTGTATAGTTGTGTATTTAAAGAGGAGACGTTCTCACTTTACAAGTTTTTGCTCTGTGTTCTTCCCAACAAGACTACCACTGGCAGCCGATTCAACACTATCACACAGAAATTCCAAAGTCAGGGTTTGTATATGTCATCTTGAATATATTGACAAAGAATTTATAGCTAAATATAATAGGTAAAGGTACTCCTTTATATAGACACACTGCATGCATTCAGACAATGAACTTAGGGAGGCTTAGATTTTTTACATTATTTCTCAGTGATTTATCTTTGGATGGATATTATTGCTCATTGCTAAGGAAATCACATCTGTCATACTTTCACCATTGAAAAATAATTTTATGATTTATCATTGTATGTCAAAACCTTTCTCATTTATAGGTTCTCGTTTTTTCTTTTAAATGTCGGACCATGCAGCTTGTGCATGGCTGTTTTAAGTGCAAATGAGTTTGCATGTGGACTCGACTTTTACTTCATTTCTTAAAATATTTTCTAAAGGCCAGGATAAAGTGACTACTCGTTTTGTGAAGAAAACTGTAAAGTCAGTTGTAAAACATTATAAATAGTTGGGAATGTTATGGTAATTGTAGACATAGGACCTGGTTCTCACAAATCAGGGAATGTTTTGAAATCCATGCCTGAATAGTTATGGGAAATGCATATTTTTCTTTCACTCTTTCTTAATATGTAGAACCTAAGCATGAGTGTGGGTGTGTCCATGTATACAGACAGATTATGGATATAGGAAGGGTTGTCATATTTCTCTGCCACCAGGAAAAGTGATGTTCGCTGTTGTATTAAATTTTGTTATATGTCAACACATTACTATTATTATTATTATTATTATTATTATTATTATTATCATTATTATCATTATTATTATTATCATATTATTTTTTTTATTATTATTATTATTATTATGATTATAATTATTTTTATTATTATTATTATTATTATTATTATTATTATTATTACTGATATTGATACTATAATTATTACTTACTTAGTTTGGCAGAAAGGTAGAGAAAAGAGGAGGAAATATGTAACAAAACCCAAATGTAAATGTGTAATGATATCACTTCATGTTTACCAAACAAGTATTGCAATACCTTATCTCTTTTTGAAAGCAAGCAGCCTTTTCTTGGGTCAAGTTATGTAATGCTGTACCAAAAAGATGCCTAAATATTTCATGATCAGGATTTTAGTGTCAAGGGTTGCCGTTGACTTTGGTACTTGTTTTTATATTGTGTTGTAATTAACCCATCACTGTCGGTTAACAGAAATCCCTGAGCGTGATAACTCTGGTGATTTCTGACAATAGCTAGACACTGGTTGCAGGAGTCCGCCACCTCAGTGTCCCGCTCCATGCTCTCTAGCGTGTCCCCAGACGTACAGGCATACCCCCCAGACCAAGCGGTTTGTTATGACGCCAGTTCGCGCGACCCATCGGGTTAAATTGACTGTTTAGTAATTAGATATCAGGTGCTAACCTATGTTCTATAGCATATGAAGTGTCTATTTAGACTTAATATTGCTAACACTGTAATTATTTGCTTGTTACTGTTTTATCTCTTCAGTAATAAGACATTAGAAGAGCAAATATACCTCTCATATCATGTGTGTGGGAGAGGCGGTGGGTTTCTCCTCCTCCTCCTCCTCCTCATAAAGCACTAAAACAAGTGTCAATAATTGTGGTAACATTAAATTAGGTTCATCTGTATGTAAAATGAAATGTGCTATGTATTGCAGTCTGTATATTATATTAATTGTCCTGTCAACTGTAAGGACATTCATATTTCCTTCTAATTCAGCTTTGTTTTGAGTGTTCATCCACAGCAATATATAAAGGTAACTCTTGGATGTGTTTCCCTCTTTGTCTCCAATTTTTCCTTAACCAGCAATTCAGTAACCAACTGGCTATCAACACAGCCATTGTTTACATGCACCGCTTCTACATGTATCATCCGTTCACCCGTTTTCACCGCAACTCCATCGCACCGGCTGCCCTCTTCCTCGCTGCCAAAGTCGAGGAACAACCCAGAAAACTGGAACATGTCATCAAAGTGGCTTATCACTGCCTGTTCCGTGACCATCCGCCTCTGGACACACAGTCAGAGGTGAGTGGATTCAGGAAAATTTGTTTGGGGGTTTTCCTGGTATGTAGCTGCTTCTAGAGGTGGGAGAGGGGGGTTGCTTCGAATGAGCAGTACTTGTATTTGTCTATGTTACCAGCTGTGTGTATGCTTTACACACTAATTATTTACTCGCAAGAACAGTAATTTACATATTCCAATAGAAGTTCAGAAAACTGTATCTTTCATGATCAATGGGGCTGACATTGAGGGGTACCATAGTTGCATTCACCATTGCTTTAATCATGAATGATGAAGAATCGCATTAATATAAGAGAAATCTGGTTGGATGTATCACCCAGGAAAAGGCAGACTGGAAAATGTTTCTGCAAACTTATCATTCTTGTATCCCATTTATTTTTCCTTGCCCCCTGCCCTTCCTTACTATTCACTCATCTCTTTTATTTTGCTGACCAGTCCTCTTTTCTTTTCCTCTAAAAATCATACAGGCATATTTGGAAAGAGCACAGGAGCTGGTCGTGAATGAGAACATTTTGCTACAGACCCTGGGCTTTGATGTTGCCATAGACCATCCACACACACACGTGGTCAAGTGCTGCCAACTCGTCCGCGGTGAGTACTTCAAAAACAAATTAGGTAGGACCACCGCACCACACATAGACCCTGTTAACCTCGGTGGAATCTCTCTCAGAGATGGGTTTTCATGACTGATGCTTAATATGGGGTCTAGTGTGTACGTGCTATTTTCTGTTTTGAGTTTGTTCACATGCACAGTATTTCCTCAATGTGTATTACTGTTGTTAGATGTGATTATAGAGTTGTCATTTTGAGATAAAAGTGTTCATGAATATTTTTGTGTAATTAATTTGGGTTTGTTCTTAATGTATATATTACATTGAGAGTACACCTTCAATGAGTTCATGCCCTAAATGGTTGATCAGTTGGAAGTTTTCATGGCGAGGTAGATCCTTATATCTGCTTCTCATGAATGTCATAGAAGGTTTTGCCTTCACATTATTTTAGAAGGTGACTTGATTTATTTTGATATTATTGTATGTTTTATGCAATTGGTATCTTGTACTATATACTGGAATTATGAATTGATATAAATAATTATATACATGAATGATAATTGTATGGTTCATGTAATTGGTATTTTGCATTATATACTGAAAATATAAATATGTTAACATGTTTTGTAGACATACTATAATTATACATGAACTTTTGATCCATAATATGTTGGTAGAAACCAGTCCTTTAAAAGAAAAGTTCACAGTGAAAAGGTATCATACAAGGTAACATACAAGGGTTGGGTTACCAGCATATAAGGATAAAAGATTGTGTTTCTAGATATCTAATATTAGAAACTTTTGAAAAATTATCAATATAAACTTATCCTATGGATGCCTGAAATAAGAAAATAGAGATAAGATGTTGATAACATACTTGTATGATTTTGTAAAGATTTTCAGACAGTGTTCTATATGTTATAGACATTTTTTTGCAAAAGAATCACAGTTTGGTTTTGGAAGACCCATGAGTAAACCTGTCAAGTATTTACTGGAAGCACAAGAAAGGTAAGAGCTCCTCTCATTGGTGTCAGGTGACTTTGCAGGTCGTGGAGCAAGATGCCAGGCAAGTAAGTACCCAGTAGAATAAATTAGAGAAAATAAAAAGACATCAAGGAGTTGCTGGCAAGGCGACGCATGTTTGCCAGACCTAGTTGATGATGCAACACTGTTCTAAATCGTTTTGTCTTTTCTTTTCCCGGTGGTTGGCTGCCCTGGTGGGGCGGTCGGCTGCGGGTCACCCACTACCTGGGCTGTGGTGCTCCTCTCCTGGCGTGCGCCCCAACAACAGCCACCAAAGATTTGGCCCAAACCTCGTATTTCATGGCTACCAGCAGGTTATTATCACTGGCTGACTGTTTGTCACTACTGCCAGTAGCAAGTTTCAGTGGGCCTCTCCTGTAGACACTGTCCATTAACGAGGTGGCAGATCACCAGCTGTGCTTCATTGTATCTGCTCCTTCTCTCCATTATAATCATTGTTGATTTTATACCTCTCCCAGTGCAAGGGTCTTTGGGTTCCCCTCCAAACTGTCTCCCTCTCATTCCTTTTTATTTTATTTTATATAATCCACTTTTTATTATTTTGCCCATCCTCTATGAGATTTGTTTCTTTCCCTCCTAAATGATAAATCAAATTGTAATATTAAATTAGTTTATGACAGTAACGATAGCAGTGACCAAAAAATGAATGCAGTTCAAGCTAAGTAGATGGAAAAGAAGTTACTCAAAGAACAAAAAGATGTATGTAAG
The DNA here is from genome assembly GCF_019202785.1 of Penaeus chinensis. Classification (NCBI taxonomy): domain Eukaryota; kingdom Metazoa; phylum Arthropoda; class Malacostraca; order Decapoda; family Penaeidae; genus Penaeus; species Penaeus chinensis. The sequence goes on from NC_061841.1 coordinate 8,029,790, forward strand.
TGTTGCTGTTATAAATTTCTGGCTCTGGTATAGAAGTTTTTGTCAACAGATGAATGGTTCTTACTATTTCATCTTTAGACATGGAACTTTGTTATGGTAGTACTATATCCAAAATATTGAAAGAACAAGCCATCTATGACTGGCTTTGATTGCAAGTATGATTCCCCAAGTTTATGTACCATTTGTTGTTTATTTTATTTGCTTTATTTTTTGTAAGAAAAGTAGTTGTTTTGTGAGAAAATTCACTAGTGTTATCCCTAGCTATCCTTAGACTATCAGTGTTTAAACAAATTAGCCAGGCTTTTTTAAAGAACTATTGTATTTTGCAATTCATATAGCACAAAGTATGCCAGTAGCAGAAAGGATTATATGTCAAAGAATAAGAGTTAGTGAATATGCAGTAGAGGAAAATCTGACATTCAAACCAAAATTGGGAATGGATGTACAGACTGAACCAGAATCCGCAGTGGAGAACTTTGAGCCGTCCTTTGTAGATGTTCATATCTCCCTTTACTTCCACTCCTATTCTCTCTCAGTCACACACACTCTGCCTCCTCGCTGTAGGTTTTCATGTAGAGTATTTACTAGTTGCATGGCAGAATATGGAGAATTTATTTTGGCAGATAATGTATCAGACATATTTCAGTGTTAAACAGGCAAAAGAGTAGAAGTTGGGAAATTTTGTTTTTGTTTTTATAATCCCCACAATATTTGTGTGCTCAACAATGTATCACAAAGAATAGCCAAGAATAAGTAATGTAGTATTTCCTACTCATACCATAAGTGTATTTGACATGCTAATATGTCTGCTTTTGGAAAGGAAAAATTGCATGATGCCAGATGTTAAGTCAACATCGCATGACAGTATTTCATGAACTTTAGTGTGTCTGCTGAAAATGTAGCTCATCTTAAGGGAAAATTTTGTGTATTTTAGAAAGTGGAGATTGGTCCAGTGCATGTTTGTCTTAGATAAAGCAAATGTGGAGTATATTTAGATAATACGATTGATATTCTGCCTTGTGAAAAAGTTGGTTTTATTTTCTAGTATATTTGTAATTTTGTGTACCCACATTGAAATATTGTTGATCATTGTATTGTTAACTCATGTCTTTTAATGTGCATGCCAATATGATGTCTATATTGATTTATAACTCCTTTTATTTTATGTTTATTTTATCTCTATGCCCTTTCAGTACTTTTAACACTTTTCTGATAATCCATATACAACACGGAAACATAATGACCTTGCAACATGAAGGGAGTTGGTAACAACACAGGTAGAGAGGGATAAGCACAGCATCAAATATTGGTTCACCTGGACAGACCTTGTGGGAGGAGAACAAGGAAAGAGGGAAAGGAAGGGCCCACTGTACCTTGCTCCTGGTGGCACTGGGCTAGCTAGTGCTCCGCTCCTCTCTCTGTCTTTCTCTCTGTCTCTCTTGCGCTCCCTCTTGCTCTGCCCCATGTTGTGCAAGCAACAGAAGGCTACTCTCAACTATTGGGCACAATAGATGTGGGTGTTCCTTTTGTTTTTGTTTTTTTGTTTTTTTATAATTTTTATTTACATTTTGTTTTTTGTTTTTGTTTTTTATCTTAAGATTAAATTCAGAGAGAGTGGATGTGCAGCTGCCCTATGGCTGATGAGTATTCAACAGTGCAAAGGCCTGCTCACTGCTTGCAGTGTGAGCTTAAAGCCTAGTGGGAATCATTGCTGAAGTGCTGTTGGCATTACCCATGCAAAGACCCTGTAGTTTAGGACAAGTAAAATTGGGATGGCCAAGGCACTGAGGGGTGATAGGAAAATTAAAGCCTTTGCTTTTAGTTACTTGGTTATTGTTTTTGTCAATGCATGAGCCAGATGAGGCATTGCCATATCACTAAGATAATTTCAGTCAGATATTGACCATTAGCAGGGAAATGTAGAAAGAATTATCATAAAGAATTCATAATTCCTGTACTTACACAACAGTAAGATTAAACTAAAATGTTTTTTGTTAAGATTTACACCATTACCTGTTAAGTCTTTGATAATATTTGGTTGCTATCATAATGAGTGTACAGTGCATGACAAGTGTAGGGTCAACTATAAGAACAGGGTGACAATTTTGCATGGGTGTCATGCTCATAGTGGAAAGCCTTCTGATGGTTCCCATTCAAATGAATGCTCATATGTCAGTGCGAGAGTGTGGGTACAAGTCCCAAAGGGCTGGAGGGTCATTGGAGGTCAGGTTACATGTGAATATTTACCTCAATGTCAAATTCTGGTCAACTCTATATACACCTCTTTTCTTCTAGGTTTGTCACGCACTATGTGGCGTGAGGATGAAAATTTTTGCCTGTTGTTGTTGCTATCTTGACACACCTCTGGTTGCAGGACCTCTTCTCTCAGCTACTGGACTTTTGGGGATAACAAAGATTGCTCATATAAAGTCAAGACAGCTCATGGGCCTAATTTTTTATCTCGTATTCTCCATCACCTCTACCACCACTGATTGCAGGCTTTCTTTCTCTCCCACAGTCTTCACATGACCACGATGTGTCTACAGTACAAACCCACAGTGGTGGCATGTGTATGTATATACATAGTGTGCACTTGGAGCCATTATGAGGTAATTGAAAGGTCTTCCGTTTTTTCTTTCCCTCCCCCCCCCCCCCCCCTTGAGAACAAGCACAGATAGGATGTAATTGACTTTTCCATTACGGAAAGATATGCATTGGAAAGAAATTTTGAGTGCCCATGAAGTCATTTCATGGAAAGGAATAAGATTTAATTTAGTTTTTTTTTTTAGACTAGACTACACCAGTATCATCATTTTATGCTCTATTTAATTATTTTTACCTTTGTATCATTTTTATACAAAAGTTTAATCAAGGATCCAAGGTAATCCTCAACGCATCAGTGCTGGACATCAACTCCATTCCAATGCCCTGTTCCCCTTCTAGATCCAGCGGGCGACAGAAGGCAAGGACTGGTTCTGGTATGTGGACAAGTCAGTGACGCTAGAGCTCCTGGAGACGCTGACAGCTGAGTTCCTGGCCATTCTGGACAAGTGCCCCAACCGGCTGAAGAAGATCATGAACTCCTCCCAGCACACAGACGACCGGAGCAAGAGCAGTCAGGGCGGTTCATCATCCTCATCACTCTCGTCTTCAAGGGCTGTAACGGGAGGTTCATCATCATCTGTCCCATCATCCAGGAGTCATGATCATAACTCTCATAATAAATCAGGTCAGTCGCTCATTTTTCTCCTACCTTTAGCAGGTGACAGTAAAGTGACGTTTCCCTTTCCTCACCATATGCTGACCACAGTGTAGGATTAAGGACAATTGGAGGTCCTGTCTTGTGATTATATTATTTACATTGAACAGTGATGTTTTATAGTGTAGAACATCTATTGACTCTTAGGACAGTGGTGTACACACACACAACAGACACGTGTGTGTGTGTGTGTGTGTGTGTGTGTGTGTGTGTGTGTGTGTGTGTGTGTGTGTGTGTGTGTTTATATAATACCTATATATATAATTATTCTGATTTTGATTAATACTAATGCTGTCCAGTTATTAGTAGGAAGAAAATATCTGTTTCATGTCAGGGATGGCCAAATAATTTTATCAACAAACCAGTTTGCGAAACCATCGTAATATTGTCTATAAAGATATTGTTAAAGTATGATATATATTTAGTTTGTTAGAAATATGATTGCTGGATGATGATATATATACATGTAATAGTTTTTCAGAAATTGTTGTAAATATCTGATGTGTTTAATAGAAAGCTTCACTGTGATTCACTAATTTATAAGCAAAAATGAATTGTTTTTTAGCAAACACCTATTACAGATAAAGGAACATTTTATAATTAACTATGTTCAGATTATTATTATTAATACTATTATTATTAAAAGGAATAGATTCATATTGTTGATAATGAGCATATATGAAATTCTTCCTCGGTTTATTTATATGCCTTTTCATTACACACTCCTCTTTATGTGGTTTCTGTGGTAGATCACTTCCAAACTTCAAACACCACTTTTGGCCAGTGGATGTGGGGTGAGCTGACCCTGTTGTATGATATTAAGAAGTGCAGTATCTTCTTATACTGAAAAGGGTTGTAAGCATAGAGTGTGACATTGTGTGCGTGTGTGTGTGTGTGTGCGTGTGTGTGTGTGTGCGTGCGTGTGTGTGTGCGTGCGTGCGTGCGTGCGTGTGTGTGTGTGTGCGTGCGTGTGTGCGTGTGTGTTTGTTTGTTTGTTTGTTTGTTTGTTTGTTTGTGTGTGTGTGTGTGTGTGTGTGTACATATATATATATATATTTATGTATGTATGTGTGTGTGTGTGTGTGTGTGTGTGTGTGTGTGTACACACACACGTGTATATATAATATATATATATATATAATATATATATATATATATATATATATATATATATATATATATATTTATATATATATATATATGTAATATTTATATAAAAGAATTTGTGTGTGCGTGTGTATGTATGTGATATGATATGATCCAGATGTTCCAGATTTAGTAAAGGGAAGAGAAACCGAATGAGCTGAAATCTGTTGTTTTATGTTTCAAAGAGAACGGAGAAGTGGAAATAGCATTTAATATTTCTCATTCAGTACATTACAGTGGATTTTTTCAAAATTACTACTATTGTTATTTTCACTATTACTACTATTGTTATTTTCACTATTACTATTATTGTATTATTTTTGGTTATTACATTTAATGTAATTACTAGTTTTCATTTATTGATTCACGTTTTTATTGACATATTTGACTGTTGTATATTTTGATTTAATGGAACATTCCAATTTTAGTCTGTTGTGTAAATACGTTTTTCTATTGATTTGTAATTGTAAACAATTGTCATTAATTTAATCATTATATTCTCCAAAATTCTAACTTGGGAATACCAGAATGTAAAACTTGAAGGTGACCTTTTGTTTACCGCTGTCCTCCCTCGCATTGCAGGCGTCAAAGTGCCACAGTCTCAGCCTCACCAGCACCCCCAGCCCCCAAAGCTGAACCTTAAGGAATATAATGAGAAGCGTGAGAAGGAGCGGCGCGAGCGAGAGAAGATGCGCGACCGGGATGTGGTGGACCCGCGCGAGGGCCGGCAGTTCACGCTGGTGTCAACTTCACACTCCTCGCAGTCAGCACCCCCCTCCACTGTTGCCACTATCGCCTCGTCGCACTCGCTGCACTCAGTCCTGCCTAGCTCCCGGGGCAAGAGCAGCAAGGGCAGCAGCGGGCGTAGCAGCCACCCTGAGCATGCCAAGGCCTCGGCTGCGCATAGCACCAACCACAAGACACATGGCCATGGCACCACCAACCAGGGATCCCGGGGAGATGCCCAACCCCCCCTGGAGGCGTTGCGGGTGGGCACAGCTGATGCTCGGCAGGACCAGCGGAGAGAAATTAGTGCACGTAGTGATAGTGATCGCTTTGACAAAAGCAACAGGACTAGTAGCAGTGTCGTGGACGGCAGATTGCCGGGACACGAGACAAAACCTAGTGTATCGGACATTAGACAGCATCATGTAGTAGATATTAAGCACTCTAGACAGTCTTTAGATGCCGCAGTGTTAGAAAGAAAAAGTGAAATAAAACATGAACAAAGAATGGCAGAACGTAAACCTCCTGAGCCAAAGTTAGAGCAAGTGAAAGTAAAGACAGATATAAAAACAGAGATAAAGACAGAAATAAAAGAAGAGAAAACGTCAGACACTAAATCCGAAGCAAAGGAGTACAACACAATTTTCCATAATAGTGACATGTCTGATTTTACTCTGAACGACTTTTTGAGTGATAATAATTTCCTGAACTTAAATGACGGGCCCCCAGATGAGCTGTTTGACAATTCCGATAGTGAGACAAAGCCTGATGTTTCAACCATACTGGAAGATAAGAACTTGTTACCACAGCCAGCTCACCAGAAGAGCAAGTCCCCTGGTGCAAGTCAGCAACAGCAGCAGCAGCAGCAGGTGCAGCAGACTCAGCACCAACAACATCATACCAGCAGCAGCAACACTGCTGGGGTTGTGAGTAATGCCAGTAGCAATGGCGAACAGCGGGTCAGTGACAGTGCCACAGCAGCACCCAACTACCACAATCCTCGATACCACAGTGCCACCAACGGGTCAGTACCTCCGCCACAGCCGACTCAGACGACTCCCCAGCACTCTTCTAAGAGCTCCTCTGGCAGTAAGAGGTCGAGGGAGAGCGAGAGACGGAACAGTGAGCGGGGCGAGGCAGAGCTGGTGCCGATGGTCACGAAGCTGGAGGATACCAAGTATCGCACAGCTCTCAGCGACCCGGCGACTCCCATTAAAGTGCGTGCCGAAGCGCAGAACTTGGCCATGGCAAATGCGACCTCAAAACCCACTGCTGCGACGCACAGTGCTCCTGCACCAGCAGTTCCTGAACCTGTACAGAAGAACCCAAGTGAGCACGTGCTGCGCATGAAGCTTCCGCGACCTGATCACCTGAAGGAGTCTCAGCCTGACCCCACCACTGTCCTCATGGTAGGGGGTGTGGCAGGCACAGAACACAAGAAACACAAGCATGACCATCCTCATCACAAGCACAAGGAGAAGAAGAAGCATAAGCATAAGGACAAGGATAAGCACAAGGATAGAGAACATAAGGAACACAAAGAACACAAGAAGGAGAAAAAGCACAAAAAGCATAAGGACAAGGACAAAGAGCGGGACAGGAGCCGACCTGGAGAGGATGCTGGCAGCGCTCCCATCAAGATCACCATAGCAAAGGACAAGGTCTTGTACACACCAGAGCCAGGCTCAGTGCCCTTGAGGACCCACTCCACCACAGCAACGCCCGTGGCTCCACCCATAAACACCACCAGTGCTAACACAACTCCCAGCATCCCTAAGTTCAAGATCCAAAAGTCTCGCCTCAAGCAAAAGGACCTGTTTGGAGGCACATCGTCGACTTCCCCCGAGAGCAGTCCTGCTGGTGACCTGGCCCGAGACACTCCTACTACCTCTCTAAAGATCAAGATCAGTCGGGACCGCCTGCGTCCTGAAAAGGAATCGAAGAAAAGAGACCGGGACCGAAGCCCCGGGGACATCCAGGCGGCCAAGGTCCCACGCAACGGCAGTGAGGCTCGGTCCACCCACGCATCCCCTCAGGTGGGTGCTGGTCACTATAGGCAGCAGGATGTCAGAGGTAATGCTCATCACCGCCAGTATTCCCAACAGCAGCAGCAGGTGCAGCAGCAGCCACCGCCGCCGCCACTGCCACCACATACAAAGCAAATGATGCATCTCCAAGGGACACAGGCCCAATACCCCAGAGCCCCTCTTGCAGGTGCCCCACCCCCTCCCTCAGCTGGTGTGGTGCCCATGATTCAGCCTGGCCCTTACTCTTACCAGCAATTCTACCCGCAATATTCCATACCCCCACCCAATTTCAGCTACCCTCCCCCGCCATACCACCACCCTCCCCCGATGCCGTACATGCAAGCGCCACCACCCGCGTTCATGACCGGGCACCCCCCGATGCCTCACTCCACAGCTTCATCCAATCCTCCCCTCCCTGCAGAGCCTCCCCCACCCACCCCACCCCCTCCTCCCCCTGAGTGATAATTTATTGGTTCTCGCCCCCTTTCCCTCTTCCCCTGTTAGTAGCAGATGATATTCTCAATTGATTTTCAATATTTTAGGGAGAGATCTCTATAGAGTATCACAAAAAATGATATGTAGATGCAATAAAGTATGTTGATTTATTAATGTTGTTATAGGATTGTGTTGGCAAGAAGTGCATAGTGCATATAAAATATTTATTTTGCATTAATGACCTATTTGCTTATTTTAGAGTATAATATATATTTCATATATTAGCTGCATTCCATTTTTTCCACACAGATATTAACTCAGGTGTCAATATATAAACACTTCACAGTGTTGAGATTATTTTTAGTAATATGTATATATGTACACAAACATACACATATATATGTATAACGTCTTTGCTTGTTATTTGTATGTAAGTGTTTATATTTTTATAAATGCATTCTTTTTTTTCTGTAGACATCTTCCAAGGTAAATTTAGTCCTCTTATTCATATGTTGTTACACTGGTGTTTCCTTGCATGTTGTGTGCTTCCTTGTTACTTAAAACTTGTAGTCTTTGAACTCTCTTTTTTATTGGTTATGTCATGCCTTCAGAATAATAATAATAAAATGAGAAAAAAATCAAACAACTTTACACCTGTAGAAAAGAGAAAAAAATATATATATACATTTGCACATAACATTTCATTAGATTTTTATGTATACTAGTTGTCTCCTGTCTCCTTGAATGTGGAGTACTAATATAAAGCTGTTTTCCTGTGGGTTTCTGAGTGGTGTTTGGATGCTTTGCAGGTACCCATAAAGGACTTGGATCCCAGTAGGTGGAGCTCTCAGAGGCAGTAGTACTGGCAAACAGTTGTAGGCAACTGACCTGACATGACCTAGCCTCCCTGACCCAACATGAGCTGGTGTTGTGTTTAAAAAAAGAACAAAAAAAAGAATAAATAAAAAGTAAGAAAATACACTGAAGGACCTTGGCCACAAGGCACAGACATTTAGCTGACAGGCAGTTGTTTTGCACTGTCCATAAATTATTTTGTTATTGATTATCAGTGATTGTTTATATACATATATTTTTATGATGATCAATATGATTATTTCTTACCATCCTCCTTGTTATTATCATTGTTATTATTATTGTAAGGGCTTTATAGGTTATTAGAAGTATACATGAACTTTTACTTACTATTGCAAGATCTACCTTAAATGAGTATGCCAATTAACATCTGTTCAAAAGCGAGCCAGTTGGTGAGAGGCGAGCGCGAGAGAGTGAGTGGTGTAGCCCAGCTCGTCAGGGGTCAGGTGCAAACGGGGCTGTGCTGGTGGTGGGTGCTGGTGGTTTGGGCACGGCTCACAACACACTTACATAGGTGTAGTGTATTTCTGCTGTCTGCTTAGTCGGGTTTGGTCTCTATCGCCAGCTCGCACACAGGGAAGTCCTTTGTAACTTTCATGTCTGCACAGTCTCTCACTTTTGTTTCTACTTCTGCTGTTGCTCCTCTCTGTCTCTCCTCCTCTCTCCTTGCTGTTTCCTCGTTTTTTTCCCCCTACTCGTCTCTCCTATATCTTCCTTCCCCACACTCTCACTCACTCTTCTTCTTCTTCTTCTTCTTCTTCTTCTTCTTCTTCTTCTTTCGCTCAGCACATTTACGGGTCAATTGGCAGGCTGTTGTGAGTTTTTCTCTTTATTTAAAGCTTAGCATTCCATGACTAGTCAGGTCACAGTGTTAACAAACCCCCAGATTAAGGCTCCCCTCCCCCTTCCCGCCCCTTCCCCTTCCGTGATCCTTGGTCTAATCCATCTTTAACCATTTAATTTACTTACCAGTTATTTTCATTATTATGCTTTCATTATTTTATCTTCTTTCTCTTCCTCACTGCTTACCAGTTCTATTTTTATTATTATTATTGTTATTATTTACATGTTTTTTTTTTTTTTTTTTTTTTTTTTCTTATTCTGCTCCCCACTCCCCTCTCCTCCACCGTCCGTCCCTCCATTCCCCCTCCCCTACCTCCCCACTCACTCTCCACCCAGCCACCACAACCAGCTTGAGTAACATGGGGATTTAAATACGAAAAAAATAAAATAAAGAAAGAAAAACAAAAAGCAAAACATGCATGGCCATGCCGGGTCAGTGTGGCAGTGTGTCAGTGTCTCGGTGCGCCTTGGCTAGCTAGTACAAGGAAGAGCCCCTGAGGAGAGCCTTGGGCCGCTGCAGACGTCGCTGTCGCCGCCGCCGCCGCCGCCGTCCGCCATCCGCTGCCGTCGTCGCTGTCGCTGTCGTCGTCGTGCTCTGCGGCTGCCCATTCCAACCCCCCCCCAACCCCGCATCCCTCCTTCCCCCTCCAACCCTCTGCGTGTGGTGGGAGGACTACCTAGGCACTACACAGGTCATCTGGTCATCGGCTGTGATGCGTCACCGCCACGGCCCCCTCCCCCTGCCCTCTAGCCCCCATCTCGCCGCCGCTGGGCTGTGGTTGTGACAACTTTCACCTCAAACAATTATTATCACCCTCACATAGATATGTCTACCCCTCCCTTTTTCCTCCCGCCCCACCCCGACCTACACACTACACACACGTACATTCATACAGACACTTCCAACACACAAACCACAACATGGCTTTGGAACCAGGAAAGTCATCTATCCTTAGATATGTTTAATATTCGAGCTGCTCGTTCATTTTTATCTTTTTTTATCATCTTTTTTTATTTGGACATTTTTTGTATGGTACTTACTACTTATGCATCATAAGCATACTACGCAGAGCTTGTATCATCAGCATGTGTGTGTTATGTTGTGACGGCTTTTAAAGAAAAGTCAGTTCTTCTCTGTGAGAAGTTTGTTGAAACTCCATGGGACTTGTAAGTGATGGAGTTTTCCCGCGGCAGCCGCACGCCCTCCCCCCTCCTCTCCCCCTCCCCCCAGCGACTGCGGGAGCCGACTTTGGTTCACACGCCTCAGGTACACTCATGGTTACACCAGCAGTCAATATTACCCTGCATAACATGAAATAACCATTTCTGTTTATATATTTATTATTTACTATTAATGTTATTCTTGTGTTGTTAGTTTGACTGTGGACCGGAAAAAAACTATTGATGCATCAGTCGAAAAAAAACTGTTCAA
>NC_061841.1:8055530-8068030 GCF_019202785.1 Penaeus chinensis
AACAAAAGAAATAAATAGACTAAGAAGAAAACCATTGAATTAATCAAAAAATAATAAATGAGGATTAAGATAGAGGACAAGACATTTTTTAAAAATAAAAAATAAATACATTAACATTTAAGGACTAAAGCAAAATCAAGAAAAACAAGAAGGGAAATTGAAAAAAATATATAAGACATAATGCAATTCCAAAAATAAGGAAAAAAGGGAAAGAAAATTACATAAAAAAAAGAACAAATCCAAAAAATAAGGAAAATAAGAAGAAAATGACACGAAAAGTAGATAAGAAATTTGAGTAAATTCAAAAACAAGTAAAAACAAGTAAAAATTAAAAAAGGAAATAATAGCAAACCCGAAAAATTAAGAAAATAAGAAAAAAAAAATGAAAAAAATAAATAAAAAATTGAGGAAAATATTATAAACAAAAATAAGAAGGACATTAGAGCTAAACCCCCAAAAAAGAAAAACATGAATAGAAAAAAAAAGAAATAACAACAAACAGAAAATATATTAAACACGAACCCAAAAAACAATAAAAAAAAATATGAAGGCAAATTAAGTAAAAAAAAAGAAAGAAAAAAAAGGAAAAAGCAAACCCACAAAATAAGAAAAATACGAAGGGGGGAAATCAAGAAAAGAAAAAGAAAAACGAAAACGAAAAATACCCCCCCCCCCAAAAAAAAAACGAAAAGAAAAAATACATTAAAAAAAATCAATAATAATAACAATCAAATAAACTCCCAAAACAACGTAACCAATTGAAAAAGACATAGGAAACAAAGGAAAATAAACAAGACACAGAGGAGAGAGAATCCGACAAGCCAGACAGAGAGGGAGAGGGCGGGTGAGTCACGGATCAGGGGGGGGAGGGAGGGGGGGGGGGCGGGGCAGTATCCTCCAAGGGGCGTGGCGAAGGAGGGGAAAAAGGGGGGAGGGGGAGGAAGAGAAGCGAAGAGAGGTGTCGAGGAAGGGAGGATAAATATAATGAGAATAATTGAAGGGAGGAATGAACGCCAGGAAAAAAAATAAATAAATAAATACATATAATGAGGAGAAATTAGGAAAATACATACATGTACGAAAAATGCATGTACACGGAATATGTATGAATACATATAGGTAGGAAAAAATACATACACACCTATGAGCACTTAAGTATGCGTGTATGTGTGTTTTGTGAATGAATGAATGAATGTGTGTGTGTGTGTGTGTGTGTGTATTTGTGTGTGTTTGTGTGTGTGTGTGTGTGTGTGTGTTTATTCATGTGTGTGTGTGTGTGTTTATTCATGTGTGTGTGTGAATGTGTGTGTGTGTGTGTATTCATGTGTGTGTGAATGTGTGTGTGTGTGTATGTGTGTGTGTGTGTGTGTGTATTCATGTGTGTATGTGAATGTGTGTGTGTGTATTCATGTGTGTGTGTGTGAATGTGTGTGTATGTGTATGTGTATGTGTGTGTATGTGCATGTGTCTGTGTATGTGTGTGTGTGTGCGTATTCGTTTGTGTGTGTGCGTATTCGTTTGTGAGTGTATCTCTATGTGCTTATCTGTTTATATATGTCTTCGTTCCGTTTCCAAACTTTTATCCCTCCAATTAGCTTTTTTTTAGGCGAAAACAGAGATTATGATAGAGTCATATCTAGAAAGAAAGACTGATAATTAGCCAGATCAGAGCTATAATTGGGCCATCTTCGCCTATTCCCCATTCTCCCATTTCCCCATTCTCCCATTTCCCCATTCTGGACACGCCCCATTGTCGCCCCCCCCCCCCCCCCCCCACGCTCCACCCTCACAGGTCTGTGTGGTCTCAGGGCGTGTCATAAAATTTCTGGAGGGGGTGGGGGAAGGGGAGGGGGGAAATGGGGGGGGGGGGAGTTAGCTGCGCATGGCCGTTAGTCTTCCGTTTCCTCTCTTTTCTGTCGCCTCTCTTCGTCTCTCTGTCTTTGTCTCTCTTTCGCTCTGTCTCTGTTGGTATTTTGTTTTTCTTTTTCTTTGGGTTTCTGTTGTTTTTCTTCTTCTCTTTCTCTTTGTTTCCCTCTGTCTATATGCTTATGTCTGTCTGTCTGTCTGTCTGTCTGTTTGTCTGTCTGCCTGCCTGTCTGCCTGCCTGCCTGCCTGTCTGTCTGTCTGTCTCTATCTCTCTCTCTCTCTATATATATATATATATTGTTTCTCTCTTTCTATCGCATTTCTCTCCGTTGGCTTTATGTGAAAGTGTGGTCATGAAAAACCAAGCAATTCCTTCAAGCATCATTCTTTTTCGGCCTGGCTAGACATCACCTGACCTCGTTGTAAAAGAGCTTGAAGACTCGACTGGAAATTCCTCTTTACGCGCCTTTGCAAATTAGCCTTGTAAAGGGGTTGGTCAGATCGCGCAAACTCACTCCATTACGAAATGTGTTGATTCATAACTTAATGTCTTTAGAGGGTATACTACAATATATTAAAAGAAAGATCTTAGTATGTTTATCATAAAACCGTATACATACTTTTTTTTTCTAAATCATTCAGCAGCCATACACTGATAAAAAAGGATGAGAACTAACCTACATAAAAAAAAAGGTTCCAGGACGTAGCATGGTGGCTTACTTTAAAGTACCATTCGTATACATTTAAACTATATCAAATTTTCACTCAGAATAAATAAAAATTTCGCTTTTATACATTCAAAATAATCTTCCATGGCTTGACTCGAAAGTGAAGACTCAAAAAAAGAAAAGAAAAAAAAAAAGAAATATATATATATGTGTGTGCGTATGTGTGTGTGTGTGTGTGTGTGTGTGTGTGTGTGTGTGTGTGTGTGTGTGTGTGTGTTTGTGTGTATGTGTGTGTGTGTACTTCGACCATAACTTCTTGACTGCTTCCTTAATTCAGTAGAAATTAGTCAATAATCTCATATTGTTATCCCTCGGTTTACCATAAACAAGAAAAAAAACGTTAAAAAAAACTGTAATCTTAATAACATACAACAACCATAAGGAATGTCCTTTTATATCAAAAGAAATCTTAAATTTCCCTCATGTTCTATTATTTTTTCTCTATAAATTTTACATTAACTAACTCCGTTCCCGAAAGCCTTGGAGCACAAAAATTCTTGCATGCAGTTGCGTGGGGGTTCAGTCTGCGTATCACTGGCATCTTTGTGAAATTCATTTGTAATATTCCATGTACGTGCTTGTGTGGCAGTGTTTGAGCGTCGATTGGTCTCTTTCTTTATCTTTCTTCCCCTTTTATGTCTTTGTCTCTGTCTTTCTGTCTGTATGTCTATGTCTGTCTGCCTTTCTGTCTCTGTCTGTCTGCTATGTCTGTCTGTCTTTATCGGACACTCTTCCTCTCTATAAAATATCTCTACATGTTTCTGTTTGTTTTTTCTGTCTCTCTCTGTCCTTTTCTCCCCGCCTACCCTCTTTCTCTCTACATATATTTTAACTATTATCTCTACATATTACATGTTTCTATTCACACACATTTATGTTATAAGAACATAAAAGACACAAATGAAACAACAGCTATTTCACGACTTTTCCGGTTAAACACTACTCGATCCATTTTAAGAGGCTCAAATAAAAGATGTCCAATCCTTCTGGTTTATCCTCCTGACGAAACGCCAAGTATTTTCCAACCCGGTATATTGTGGAATTTTTTTTTTTTTTTCTTGTTTTGGCTGTTCTCTTCCTCTATCTGTCTCTCTTCTCTCTCTCTCTCTCTCTCTCTCTCTCTCTCTCTCTCTCTCTCTCTCTCTCTCTCTCTCTCTTTCTCTCTCTCTGCCTACTTTCCCGTCCCCTCCTCCCCACCTTTTCTCCTTCCTTTCCAACCTCTCTCCTTCTCACCCTCTCTCTCTTCTCTCCCTCCCCCTACAGTCCACCTATACTCTCTTCCTCCCATCCTCTCTTCCTTCCTCCCCCACCACCTATTACCCCTTCCCTCCCTCCCATCCCCTCCCTTCCCTACCCCCCACTACATCTGCCTACTTCCCCTTTCCACACCCTCCCTCCCTCCACCCACTACACCAGGTGACCTTAACGATCTAATGGTCCGATGATAATCAGTCAAATTACCCCCTGATCAATGGCCGCCTCCGATAGTTCCCGAGCGGTGCGACAACAGTTATTTCTTCCTGATACAGGAGTGTACAAAAACATAATAATAATAAATGTAGTAAAGCCAGAAATTCTCGAAGGAAGTTTTAAAAGCTGAGGGATGAAAACTTCCTTCGACCCGTCAATACTTTGATCCGTGAACTAGCTCCCTTTCGCCTTCTCACTCTGGAACGAAATAAGAACGATACTCGTTTTCTGTTATCAGCTTTATTGTCTTTATGACTTTATAACTATTTCCTATCACTTATCAGCAAACGGAGAGACTAAGAAAAGGATCTAAACGTGATATATCGCGTTTAATCTCCGCCATCCTACATCCCATCGACTTCATATCAAGTCGAGGAAATGACCAAAACAGCGCCATATTGAGAACAAGAAGGGCGCAAGACTCCGATGGGGGGAGGGGAAGAGAGGAGAAGAGGACAGGAAAGAGGGGAGAGAAGAGGACGATGGGAGGCGTGGGGAAGAGGGGAAAGGAAAAGCGGGAAGAGGAGGGGAGAATAGAAAGGAGGATAGGAGAAGGGAAGAGAGGGGAGAACAGCAGTAGGAGGGTAGAAACAAGGGAAGAGAGGGGAAGGGAGGAGCCGAGGGAGGGGAGGGAATGGAGTTAGGCGAGATAGCTGCGCGCGCAGGTTGCACAGCCCGACAAAAGAGCCCCACCCAGCGCAAGTCGAGTAGTTGAGCCGTGAGTGTTGCGAGGGCTGCCGCTTTATAGTTCTTGCAAGCCAGGAGGGCTGACAATCATCTTGCTTCTCTTTTGATTACCGGGGAATTTTCTCTTGAACAACAACCATGGTGAGTTGGAAGTCCGTTGATGTATTTATTTTTAATTTGTGTGTGTAGCATTTCTCTTGTCTTATCCTTTCGTCCTATTTTGTCCTTCCGTGTCTCTGTGGAGTTGATTTACAGATCGATCTGTAGAGTGAGAATCAACGCACTGAATGACTATTGATCGAAAACAAGAGCGACGGAGAGACGGAAAAAAATATATATATATATACATACAACGTCTTTAACCTCTATCGCCCCGCCGACAGGTCACGTGATACGAAACTTCTCGCACTATTATCATTGTCATCACTAATTTATCCCACTGATTGGTCCTTAGATTATAACTTCTGACCCCAATAGCCAATCAAAAAAGAGATTACATTTACCGTCCCTCTCGACAGCGGGGTTCGACTTTCTTTGCTGAAAAAAAATAAAAACAATAAAAAGGCTTTTGAACACCTGACATAAAACAGCTGTCAGGGCAAGCACTTCAAGAGAGGCTGGCTCATGTTATATCCATTGCAAGTTGCTAAAAATAGGTCCTTCATAATTGCTACATTCAGGTTTCACTGTAAGGTTAGACATGCTAGTTGTACAAGGTCATTTATACTAGTGTTTGGTGCATTAGCGGAACTTGCGCTGAAGCCAATTAGCCTAAAGATTTAACATCATATGCTATCATGTATCTTACACGTAATGAATGGCGTGTTATGACCTTTTAATAATCTGGTTTTTCCTATATTTCCCGTGATTGTGACGTTCGCTTGGTCCTATCCCCGCGGAAATCAATATTTGTTCCTGATCGCAGGATAGAAGAGACGAGGCAACGATTATGAATATGAAAACCACAACGCATTACAACTGATAATATAGAGCTATAATTACGAAACATAAGTATCCGGAAATAAAGTCTAGTTGTCCAGGCGTCTTAAAGATACCCAGGAAGTCGAGAAGTTACTTAGAAAAAAAAAAAAAATCTAAAGCCTGTGGTGCCGGAAGACTCGGCTACTGCATTCGGTTCAAGTTGCCAGTTGGGTATTATTTATTACAAGCCAAGACGGAAGACACACACACACACACACACACACACACACACACACACACACACACACACACACACACACACACACACACACACACACACACACACACACAAACTGCCTACATTCTCACTAACAAACAAAATGCGTATGTGAGTAGTTCTTGCATCTATATACAAATGATACAGAACTTCGTCATTTTCACCACATATAAACAACGCAACACTATCGCAATGTACATGTTTTACTGATGGCGTATGTGGTATGTTGACATATAAGCGCTTATCTCAACATTGTTTTATAAGTTAAATCAAGTGCTATGCTTGCACTGGCATCTGCAGGTGTTTGTTAATAAGAATTATTGGAGCGTACTGCACAAAGAGGCATCAATTGTTCGAGTGTTTTAAAGTTGATGTTTTCATCGAAAATATTTAAAGATCCGATGCATGTATCTCTCTTTACGATGTTTAACTATTTTTTTTTTCTTATTTTCATATGAAAAAAATATCATTACTATAGAAACAGATCACAATTTCAAAACATTTCAGTATTATTTAGCATAATCACCCAGACGACTTATAATTAATTGTCACTTTAATCATTATCACGGCATTTATCTGCGACATTGCTCCTCTATGATTCACTTTTTAAGTTTCTGAGTTTGTTATTTTAGATTGAAATGCGTTGGATGAGACATGTCAGTCATTTCTTCGCGTTTGTCTGTGTGTTTATCAATCGAGGTGTTTACTAGATTTTCTCGGTCTCTCTCCCTCTCCCTTCTCGTCTCGTCTCTTCCCTTCTTTCTTTCTTCTCTTCCCCTTCTTCTATTTCTTCTTCTTCTTTTTCTTCTTCCTCCTCCTCCTCCTCCTCCTCCTCCTCCTCCTCCTCCTCCTCCTCCTCCTCCTCCTCCTCCTCCTCCTCCTCCTCCTCCTCCTCCCCCTCCTCCTTCTCCCTTTGCCTCTGCTCCCCCCCTCTCTCTCTATATCTCTCTCTCTCTCTCTCTCTCTCTCTCTCTTTCTCTCTCTCTCTCTCCTTTTTTCTGTCCGCTTCCTTTTTCTTCTCTTTAATTCGCTCATCATCTCTCTTTTCCTATCACTAACCACTGTCTTATATATATATATATATATATATATATATATATATATTTATATATATATATTTGTGTGTGTGTGTATGTGTGTGTGTGTGTATGGATATGTGTGTGCGTCTGCTAGTGTGTGTGTGTGTGTGTGTGTGTGTGTGAGTGTGTGTGTGTGTGTGTGTGTGTGTGTGTGTGTGTGCGTGTGTGCGTGTGTGCTAGTGTGTGTGTGTGTGTGTGTGTGTGTGTGTGTGTGTGTGTGTGTGTGTGTGTGTGTGTGTGTGTGTGTGTGTGTGTGTGCTAGTGTGTGTGTGTGTGTGCTAGTGTGTGTGTGTGTGTGTGTGTGCGTGTTCGTGTACGCGCGCGTGTGTGTGTGTGTGTGGATATACGTGACATACACTCATACATGCATAAATGTGTGCGCACGCACACACACACGCACACGCACACATACACATACACATACATACATACACACATACACACATAAATATATATAAATATATTTTATGTATGTATGTATATGTATATATATAGACATACACACACACGTATGTAAATATCCATATCCATATCCCTATGCATATACATATATACATATTCATGATAATACTGATATCCTATCCCTGAGCCAAATCGCTTTCTTAGACCAATGAACAGTCACGGAGTAATGGAGAGGCGGAAGGGGCGAGGGAAGGCCCAAAATTCGAGGGGAAATTATAATTGGATGGGCGGCCGAGTGAGGGGAAATTGGGAGGGAGGGGAATGAGGGCGCGAGGAAAGGGGAAGAGAAAGTGAGAGGGGAAAGGAAGGGATTCAGGAAGGAGGAGATAGGCACAAACACAAACACGTATACAAATGCATACACATGCAAGCACGGACACGCGCGCGTGCGCGCACACACACACACACTCACACACACACACTCACACTCACACTCACACACACACACACACACAGACTTTGACAGGTTTATTGAGACAAATGATTATATCTGAAAAGAGAGAGAGAGAGAGAAAGAAAGAGAGAGAGAGAGAGAGAGAGAGAGAGAGAGAGAGAGAGAGAGAGAGAGAGAGAGAGAGAGAGAGAGAGAGAAAAGAACTTGCGGATAAGAAAAAAAAATGAAATAAAGAAAGTAACAGAACAAGAGGGCAATTTACAATTTCTAGTATATAGGAAAAGGAAATTGTTTGAAAGAAGTAATAACGATAATTTGATTAAAACAAAAATAAAGAAAACTATCAGGTGCAATATGATATAAACAAAAACAAAAACAAAAAAATCCCAGCACAAAACGGCAATAACACCTCACCACAAGGCATCGCCACACCATAGATTTCACTATCACAGACCACGAAAAAAAGTTCACTATAGTGTAGTTTCAGCGTCACCATCACACGAATGCAATCGATATTTGAACGATGCGGTAGCCGGGGCGGAGGTATGTGCGCTGTCAGCCACAGACACACACACACACACACACACACACATGGACGTAATAGCGATGCAGTATCAAGGCATGTAGACGTACACGTATGTGGATTCACACACTCACGTAAAGGTGTTTCACGTTTTGGGAACACCTGTGCATTTGTATGTTCGCGCAGTTGTCTACAGTCAGATAAGTTCTAACAACACTGTAATCATAACCTAAACATATACAACACATCAATTGCAAAAACCAAACATACATAATACGAAGTAATGTTCCTCTTTGGCCTTTGAGTGAATGGTCACGTGATCTGCTAATCTATCTAATCCACTCTACAGGTCATTTATTTATATATATTTCCCTGCGTCAATAACCCTTAACGACGTCGAGAGTAGTTAGCGATCGTTAGTGTCATTATGGGAGAAATAGGCCAATTACCGAATTTTCCAGAAGGCTTCAGTCACGCAGCCATTTTTCTGGGGGATGGCGGACTCATAGCGTGGCTGAGAATGCATGATTTCGTTCTGAACCCATTAGTACACTTCCAGACAACGAGTTAAAATGGATAATGAAAAAAAAAGGTTTCAGAATGCATTAGGAACAACGCTGAAACCTCTTTAGTTCCTGTACTACTTTGGTGTGCTTGATCTTGCCTTGTTGAAGAGTGACTCATCATTTCAGAGCTAATATGGCTTCCAGGACTGAATTCGCTTCACTTTTGCCCTAATGTTGTATCCTTGAACTAGGTCAATGCAAATCGATGCCCCTTTGCAATAGCGCTTTTCTTTTTTTTAGTTGTATTTTTCTCTTTTTTTCGGGAGAGCTGTCAGACGGTACACAAAAGGGCTCCTCAAAAGGACATTGACAAGGCGGAAACAAAAGCGAAGCGCCTATTTGCTCGAGTAGCCGCTAGATGGCTTTTGTGCGTGACAAGTGTGTGTGTGTGTATGTGTGTGTGTGTGTGTGTGTGTGTGTGTGTGTGTGTGTGTGTGTGTGTGTGTGTGTGTGTGTGTGTGTGTGTGTGTGTGTTTATAGATCATCAGGTTAAGCGAATGGGGGTGCCTGTGTTTTATAAAAGGGGAATAAAGCTTTTGAGAAAATACGAATTCAAGATTAATAATATATGGGAGAGAGAGACAGAGAGAGAAAGGAGGGAGATAGAGAAGAGAGGGAGAGAAGGGATAGAGAGAGAGAGAGAGAGAGAGAGAGAGAGGGAGAGATAAAGAAGGGAGATAGAGAAGAGAGTGAGAGAAGGGTTATAGAGAGTGAGAGAGATAGAGAAGAAAAGATAGAAGAAAAGAAATGACACAACCACACGTAGAATGTACACAAATAATACACAAAAATCATACACAGCCTATTTATGCAGGAGGAAGTCACCATGTGCGTGTGTACGTCACTTTGCATGTCAGGAAAGGGTGTAATGGCATCTCAGTAAATATATTGGTGGCTGGGAGTAATTTAGTCAGCCTGTGTTGAACGAGGCAGGGAAGGGGGATGGGGAGGGGGAGGGGGGGTGCTTTAAGCGTATATAGGCGTCGGTTTTATTATACGTACACATGCACTGACATGCGCACATAGATATAAGTATACCTACGCATGCACATGTTTACGCGCGGAGATACATGTCTATAACACTAACGTATGTATGTATGCACGTATTGACAGACGGACGGGGACACACACACACACACACACACACACACACACACACACACACACACACACACACACACACACGCACACGTTTTTCATTATAAGGATTTGGGTGAACATTTTCTTCAATCTCAGGAAAAACTTCACTAATTATGGTTGATTAGCAACGTGGGTATAATTAATCTAAAATATATTCATGGACAGAATGCATTAACTTGATGCCGGAAATTACTTAATGAAACGGTTTGTAAAAACTTAGTCCTAATAGGAAAAGTTTTTTTTTTTTTTTTTTTTTTTATATACACAACACCTACATACGCACACGAACACGCACACACACACAAACACACACACACACACACACACACACACACACACACACAGTTTTGAATATTTATGCATGTTCTGGAGTTATACATCACCATTAGATGTGAATAATTAATTAATCTCGAACCTGTGATTTTGCCTGTAATTATCATTATTATTGTAGCCATTGTTCTTGTTGCCGTTGTTGTTATCAGTATTATTAACTGCTATATTTTATTATTATTATCATCATCACCATCATTATCATCATTATTGTTATTATTATTATTGTTACTCTTATTATTATTATTAATGTTACTATTATCATCATCATCATCATCATCATCATCATCATCATCATCATTATATCATTATTATTGTCATTATTATTATTATGATAACAATGACAATGATAATAATGATATCAAAGATACTGATGAAAGCAGAAATAAAAACAGGAACAATAAAAGGAATAATTTCAATTGCAATAAAGAAGTAATTCATGATAATGGTAACAGTAACAACAACATGAAAAAGAATCATATTGTTGATGCCTTTTCTCCTGCAACAATTACTACAATAATGATGATAATGATAGCAATGATAAAAATGATCTTGAAAATAGTGATAATGATGATATAAATCATAATGATGACAATAATAATTATTATGATTATGATGGTAATAATGAAAAAGGCGGTGATGGCAATGATAATTATGATAACAAAAATGGTAGATCAAAATAATAATAATGATAATAATAACAGTAACAGGATCATAATAGTAATAATAATGGTGATAATGATGATAGTGGTGATAATAATAATAATAATGATAATAATACAAATAATAGTAATGATAATAATAATAGTAATAATAATAATACGAATAATAATGATAATCATAATGATAATAACAGTTATGATGATAATAGTTACGACCGATGATAGCAATAACAGTAAGAAAAAATAATAACAATAACAATTTACCAATTCCAGTGTCATGGGAGAAAAAAACACGTATTTTTAGTGCAAGGTTAACCTCAAAATGTCATTTATCACAACAAGACAAAACAGGAATTAAAAATTTGTTACGACAGTGGTTTTACAATTTCTGAAAGAGTGCATGACTAAGTGGGGGTATGCGATATGCTCGCGGTTGCACGTGTATGCTGAAAGTGGGTATTGTGCATGTATGTATGTATATATGTAGAGAGAGGGGGGGGGGTAGAGAGAGGGGTGTGGTGGAGGGAGAGGGAGGAAGGAAGGAAGGAAAGAAAGGACAGAGAAAGAGAAAGAGAGAGAGAGAGAGAGAGAGAGGTGGGGAGGGAGGGAGGGTGGAAGGAAGGAAGGAAAGGACAGAGAGAGAGAGAGAGAGAGCGAAGAAGTGAAATGAAAAATAGAAAATGAAAAAAAACAAAACAATATAAGAAAGGAATAAAGGAGGTGGGAAAAATAGAAGAGGAGAGAACGAAAACAAGGGAGAAACCCAGAAGAAGAACAAAGGAAAAGGAGCAAATATAAATAAATGAAAATGCGAGAGAACAGAGAGAAGAAGAAAAAAAAATAGAAAGATTAAAATATTACCAAATAAGAAAAGGAATAATTAAACAAGTAAATAAGAACAACAGAACAAAGGAAGAATGGAAGAAAGAAGAGAGAGAGAGAAGAGAGAGAAAGAAATGGAGAGTGAAAGAGAGAATAAGAGTAAGAGAGAGAAAGAATGAAAGAAAGAGAGTGAGAGAGAGAGAATAATAATAAGAGAGAGAGAGAAAGAAAGAGAGTGAGAGAGAGAGAATAAGAATAAGAGAAAGAAAACATATAATAAGAGAGAATTAGAACGAGAAAGCGAATGAGAATGAGTGAAAGAATGACACAGAGAGAGAGAGAGAGAGAAGGCGAGAGCCCAGTGCCTGAGGCGATCAATACGGGTGTCGGCACACAGGCACCTGCTGCAGGGGTGGGGGGGGGGGGGGGGGGGGGGGGGGGGGTAAGGAGGGTTCGAGGGGCGTGGTTGCGACTGCCGTGGTAGCGTTGGTAGATGTACAGCGTGTACTGCAGTACCTCTGGTATTAAGTGTCAATATCGTGTACGTTTATGTCAGGGCGGGAGTGATATGTA
>NC_061841.1:8085530-8088030 GCF_019202785.1 Penaeus chinensis
AACAAAACAAACGAAACAAGCTCACTCACTCCCCCCCCTCCTCCCCACCATTCCATTCCAGATGACAAACACACAAATACACAAACACGCAAATCCATAACAAAACAAAGAAAACAAACTCACTCACTCTCCCCTCTCCTCCCTCCTTTCCAAACACACAAATCACAAACAAAACAAACAAAACAAACTCACTCACTCTCCCCCCTCCTCCCTCATTTCCAAACACACAAATCACAAACAAAACAAACTCACTCACTCTCCCCCTCCTCCCTCCTTCCCAAACACGCAAATCCCAAACAAAACAAACAAAACAAATGAAACAAACTCACTCACTCTCCCCCCTTCTCCCTCCTTTCCAAACACACAAATCCCAATAAAAAAAAAAAAAAAAAAAACTCACTCACTCTCCCCTCTCCCCCCCATTTTTTTCCAGATGGTGAACACACAAACACGCAAATCTCAAACAAAACAAACAAAACAAACGAAACAAACTCACTCACTCCCCCCCTCTCCTTCCTTCCTTTCCAGATGGTGAAATGCGACCCCCGCCACGGCAAGTACATGGCCTGCTGCCTCCTGTACCGCGGAGACGTCGTGCCTAAGGATGTCAACGCCGCCATTGCCACAATCAAGACCAAGCGCTCTATCCAGTTCGTGGATTGGTGCCCCACCGGGTTCAAGGTGAGAGGAAGAAGTGGGGATTGGGGTGGATTGGGGTGTGGATGGGTGGGTTGGGAGGTTGAGGGCGGGGTGGATTGGTGATTGGTGTGTGGATGGGTGGATTGGGTTTTCAAGGTGAGAGGAAGAAGTGGGGATTGGGGTGGATTGGTGTGTGGATGGGTGGGTTGAGAGGTTAAGAGCGGGGTGGATTATTGATTGGTGTGTGGATGGTGGATGGGGTATTCGAGATGAGAGGAGGAAGTGTGGATTGGTGTGGATTCGTGATTGGAGTGCGGATTTTTGGAGATTAGCGGGGGGGGGGGGGGCGGAGGTTGGTGCCCCACTGGGTTCAAGGTGAGAGGTGGAGGTGTGGATTGGTATTTGAATAGTTTGGTGGATTGGTGATTTAGGAAGTGTGGACTGGTGGATGTAGAGATTAACTGGTGATTCAAGGTAAGGAAGTGTGGATTGGGATTCGTGATTGGCGTGTGGATGGGTGGATTTCGAGAATCGAGGGGGGGGGGGAGGTTGGTGGATTGGTTGATTAGATTGTCAGTTGGATTTAGAAACTCGAGAGACGTGTGTGGATTAGTTGATTGGGTTGTTTGGTGGATTGGTGATTGTGTAATCTGATGATTGGTGACGAAGTAGTTTTGGTAGATAAGTAATTTGGTAGTTAAGTGGAGATTGGCTTGATGACTAGGTCGTTTGGTGGTTTGCTGATTAGGTAGTTTAATGGATTGGCAGTTGGGTAGTTTGGCTTGGTGATGAGATCTGTGTTTCTCTTTCAGCTTCTGTCTTTGATTATCTTACTCTCGTCTGTTTGTCTTTGTCTGTCTTTAATGCGTGAGACGTCGACCAGGTGATTGTCTATTAGTGTTTGTTTGCTTTTTGTCTGTTTGTCTTTATTTCTCTTTCTTTATTTCTCTGTCTAGTCATTGTCCTTTATCTGTTTCGTTATATATCTGTATCTCTCGCGTCTTCACTCTTTTCCTCTCTCTTTCAGTTCTTAAGAGCGCCCTTAAGATATGATATGAGTTATGATTTGTTTGTATTCTTATTTGTGTTTAGCAATGTCTATTTATAGATTGTACGTCACTATGACCATTTTTGGAATATATATCTTTAAGAGTTGTAATGTTTGTTTATAAATTTTACGTCACTGTTTACTATTGGAATATTTGTGTACCTTATATATACGTTTTCGAAGAGACCTTCATTATAGGAAATGTAATATAAAGATATTAATTACATAATCCAAGCAGCTACCTTCGGTGTGAAGTCTAACCTTTCAAACAAGAAAACTAATCTTTCTTGGCCTGATTCATAGAGTACTAATCAAACCAGCATTTACTTAGCAACTACCAAAAAAAGTAAATAAGCCAGTGGAGAAAATTGACCATGACCCGCTCTGACCCGTTCTAGGTGGGCATCAACTACCAGCCACCGACAGTCGTCCCCGGCGGTGACCTCGCCAAGGTCGCTCGCGCCGTGTGCATGCTTTCGAACACCACCGCCATCGCCGAAGCGTGGGCGCGCCTCGACCACAAGTTCGACCTCATGTATGCCAAGAGGGCGTTCGTGCACTGGTACGTGGGCGAGGGCATGGAGGAGGGCGAGTTCTCCGAGGCCCGTGAGGACCTGGCTGCCCTGGAGAAGGACTACGAAGAGGTGGCCATTGACAGTATCCTGGAGGGCGAGGAGGAAGGCGGCGACGAGATGTAAAGAGGCGGAGTGAGAAGTCGGAAATATACGTTAATAAAGGAGAATAATGATGAAATAAAAGTAAAAAAACAAAAAAACAAGTGAATTCGAGGAAGAATTCGGTGGATTGCACTGT
>NC_061841.1:8093030-8095530 GCF_019202785.1 Penaeus chinensis
TCCAATCAGTTTGTATATTTAACACTTTATCTTCCATCTTCTTTTTTTTCTTTCTTCTTTCATCCTCGCTCCTGTCTTCATTTTCCTTTTTTCTCCCATTTTCTTACATCTTCTTGCTGCATTCTTTCCTAAGAATAACTATCACTTTTGCACAGGAAAATGTCTGCGTTGCCATAAATACAAAGCACGGCAAGGGAGACAGTCAACGTCATCAAAGTTGGAATGGCGAGGACACTTTATTATTGATGACAATAATAATAATTAAAAAAAAATTAATGTCACGCAGACTGTCACCTATTCACCATTACTGCTCCGGAAACTAGCTCAATCGGTCCTGCAAGGTGGAAAGAAAGGAAGAATTACTTTAATTTCTTGAACAGAAGTTTATGCTTTGTTTATTGTTATCAAAACTATTCACCTTTTGCTCCAGAAAACAAGTCATCCTTTCAGTTTCATAATTACTTTGTATCATTAATGCAAAAAAATAAAAACAAAATTAATAAATAATAATAATTAAAAAAATAAAAATAAAATAAAATCATGCAAATTGTACATTAAATATTACAGTAACAAATGCATTCTTATGGGCTACCATGCAGTTTTTCATACTAATATACATATATAAAAAGGGAATTAATCATATATACACATCCTCTAAAGGACGGGAAATGAGATTGGAGAGAGGAGAAAGCCTTTAGCAATATAATACAACCAACTACCAAACAAGGTCTATACAAGCATGGTCTCTTCATTTTGGTGTGCACATGTTCAGGATTGCATCGTTGGTGTTTTTCCTCAGGAGGCCAGAGGTTCAAAATAATCTGGTGGTCAAGTCCAGTATTTGCCTCCTCCACGCCAGAACTAGGTCGTGGTGACAAGTGTGCTTGCCTAATGCAATATCCTTTAAGATGTCGATGTTACTATGGCATGCTGCTTGACAAAAGATGAGCCCATTCAACACTAGTAATGTAGCCCCCCCCCCCCCCAAAAAAAAAAAAAGAAAAAAAAAGAAAAAAAAAGAAGAGGATTGTGAAAACCTAAATAAATTTGAAACCTAAACAAGGATATACACTTTCTTTACTACAGAAAATTTCTGTTATTTCACAACAAATCCCACAAGTCATGCAAGGGAGACTGACTTCATCCTGTCCTCATCTACCAGCACATATATATCTCAGGCTAGATGACTGCACTTGGTTTGGTATGGAACTGCTAATCATCTTATTTGTGGAATGATAATGATAATAGCAAAGATAATGATAAGAAATATTGATTTAAAATACATAGTTAAAAGGAGACTTGTTATTTACATTCAAGGTATTTACTGAGAAAAAATCCCACAAGTTATAGTAGTTTTTTGCTCATAAAAGATTTGTTACCAATGGCCATTCACACTAGTATTCCAGTACCTATGTCATACCCTTATTTACCAAAGCTGAGCAGAACTACAAAGTGACAAGACCTTACTTGTAAAAGACCTTCCTTTCATCCTTTGCAACATCACCTCCCTCCGAACAAACGCACAGACACACACGCACACCCACACACACACTTACGCAAGCACGCGCACACCCACACCCAGACACACACGCACACCCACACCCACTCCCACACCCAGACACACACACCCACACCCACACCCACACCCAGACACACACGCACACCCACACCCAGACACACACCCACACCCAGACACACACGCACACCCACACCCACACCCAGACACACACCCACACCCACACCCACACCCAGACACACACGCACACCCACACCCACACCCAGACACACACGCACACCCACACCCACACCCACACCCAGACACACACGCACACCAACACCCAGACACACACGCACACCAACACCCAGACACACACGCACACCCAAACCCACACCCAGACACACATGCACACCCACACCCACACCCAGACACGCACACCCACACCCAGACACGCACACCCACACCCAGACGCACACGCACACCCACACCCAGACACACACGCACACGCACACCCACACCCAGACACACACGCACACGCACACCCACACCCAGACACACACGCACACCCACACCCAGACACACACGCACACCCAGACACACACGCACACGCACACCCACACCCACACCCACACCCAGACACACACGCACACCCACACCCAGACACACACGCACACCCACACCCACACCCAGACGCACACCCACACCCACACCCAGACACAGACGCACACCCACACCCACACCCACACCCAGACACACACGCACACCCACACGCACACCCACACCCAGACACACACGCACACCCACCCACACCCAGACACACACGCACACCCACCCACACCCAGACACACACGCACACCCAGACACACACACCACACCGCACACCCCCCATGCACACCCACACCCAGACACACACGCACACCCACACCCACACCCAGACGCACACCCACACCCAGACACACACGCCACACCCAAACCACACACCCAGACACACACGCACACCCA
>NC_061841.1:8100530-8118030 GCF_019202785.1 Penaeus chinensis
ATATAGAATATATATATATATAGAATATATATATATATAGAATATATATATATATAGAATATATATATATATATATATATAGAATATATATATAGAATATATATATATATATATATATATAAAATATATATATATATAGAATATATATATATATATAGAATATATATATATATATAGAATATATATATATATATAGAATATATATATATATATATATATATATATATATAGAATATATATATATATAGAATATATATATATATATATAATATATATATATAGAATATATATATATATAATATATATATATATATATATATATATATATATATAATATATATATATAGAATATATATATATAGAATATATATATATAGAATATATATATATATATAGAATATATATATATATAGAATATATATATATATAGAATATATATATATAGAATATATATATATATAGAATATATATATATATATAGAATATATATATATATAGAATATATATATATAGAATATATATATATAGAATATATATATATATATATATATATAGAATATATATATAGAATATATATATAGAATATATATATATATATATAGAATATATATATAGAATATATATATAGAATATATATATATATATATAGAATATATATATATATATAGAATATATATATATATATATATATACTATATACTACATATATATATATAAATATATATATAGAAATATAAATATATATATATACATATATATAAACATATATAAAAATTATATATATATAAACATATATAAATGGTGTTAAAGACTATTTAGTAGCCTTACTTTAAAATTATGCAAGTCATCAAACCTTGTGGTAGTACAACATACTGTTATTTCTTTCAACCTTACAAGAAAACATGCACATGAAAAAATAATTAATAGTAAAAAGAGGGATGTACATTTCCCTATGCTAAATATCCTAAGCAGTCTTGTGATGCCTGGCAATTCACAGGCAAGGATACTGCACTTCATAAACATGGTTAATACAAGAACGAGAGAATGTTAAATTATTAAAGTGTGGGAAAACAGAGTAAATAACAGCAACCAAGTTTTTGGGCTATTGTCAAATAATTACAGAAATAAAATTATCTTTTAGTTAAGCATTGTCAGATAAGCGAGACTACCAGAGTTTCTAATCAATGGTATAAGAAGCATTCCAGTTGGAGAGACTAAATGCTAGGAGTGCCTTGTGCGTTCCAGGTTTGTAGGTACCTTCACCGAAACCCTAAAGCTGAGAGTTAGTTCTGCTGGTTCTGCGAAAACCTGTAAGATTTATTGTAGTACGGCCCATACACCATCTTCACCTCCTGCCTGTAACCCCCAATGAGAGATGTTTGTCATTATTCTTGGTTCATTACTACCCCACCCAAGGGACTTGATTCTATGTTAATTTACTCTTTCAAAAAATATGTATTACTGTATTTTTTCTGCCTAGAAATAAAAGGAGCTGATTTCATTATCTATCATCTTGGGTTCTATATTGTCAATACTAATATAATCAATAACAAAGTACTATTTCACTGTAGTCGTTGTATGTTAAATATTACTAGCCAGTTATTTTAGGTGTTTCTAAATGTTCTTTAATATAAAGTTGATTTCTATTCTATCATATGAGATACTCTGCCTTCTCTATTATATTATACAGTTACTCTACAATGACAGTTTTCACATCATCCCTCTCGTTGTTGAAAGGTATGAGATTGAATTATTATTAAGATAAAATGTCAAAGGTTAAGAACTGAAGAGAATCAAATCCAAATTTAAAATAAACAAATATTAAAGATAAAATATTAAAAATTCTTCCTGGCATAAACAGTACAGTATACACGGCCCAACATATTCCTTCAAGAGATTTGATTTATCCCAATTGATTAAAATGCTTTTATACTTCCAAGAATATATTGAAAGGAAAACCCTTCTGCTTGTTGGTAATACAATTATTTAAATGACTCTCTTCGACCCCATAAGTTGTGAACAGCTGGAGAAACAGCAAGTGTGTTCATTACAATTCTTTGGTTACACAATCCACCTCTTTGAACTTATTCCCTCTGAAGCTTTGTAAACTATCCCTCCCTTCTTTCCAAACCCTTTCCCTTTGTAATCCCTTGACCTTCTATCCAAGCACTACAATCCCCCTGTAACTGATTCCACACCATCCTCTTTCAAATCAAAACCCTTCAGTCCAAGCCCCAAGACTGATATGCACTGCTTCCCCTTACAATATCACATCCCTTTGTTCCAGGCCAGAGGGAGGCCGATACTCACTCCTTCCTATTAGCTGCGATGTTTGACAGCATCGAGTTCCCTGAGAAGAAGGTGACGATGCCCACCATGAACAGATAGCGAAGGGTCGGTGAACATG
Organism: Penaeus chinensis; assembly: GCF_019202785.1. Lineage (NCBI taxonomy): Eukaryota > Metazoa > Arthropoda > Malacostraca > Decapoda > Penaeidae > Penaeus > Penaeus chinensis. The sequence goes on from NC_061841.1 coordinate 8,102,938, forward strand.
TCTAGTTGGAGCCAGAACAAGCAGAAGAGTCCCATAATAGCTGTTAAAAATAGTAAAAAAAGAATGATGTCAATATAAAAGAAAAAACAAAAAAATTATTTATATATATATGGCAAAATGAAAGACAATCATGGTGAATTTTCCATGGTGTTTTTGCTAAATTTTAAATCAAATAATTACTCCAAAAGTAAACACATTTTCAAGTAGGTACAAGTTTACATAAATAGCTAATAGCATTCCAGCATGATAATTTGGATCCTGAGACTATATACTCATACAAATTCAGTGAGTGAAGAATAAATGTAAATACATTTTTATATCACTTCTTACCTGCAAGACCAACGTGGAAAGCAATTGCTGACATAGATACAGGGAAATTGGAGAGGTTTACGCCAAGCTTTGCCCACTGTAATAAGAGAGATCAATGTAAAATACTTATAAAAAAAAAAATACAAGTTTGATTTGAGTATGATGAGTTTGAGTAATATGTGCCTGCATGCGTGCATACACACTTTTTAAAAATTAATCTATTTTTTCCACATGATTTCTTGATATAAAAGCCTAATTATCTTACACATTGCAATATTGAGCACAAAATATGCAGATATCACTGTCCCCCCACTCACCATGGCCAAGAGCAGCAACAGAGGCACTACACACAACATGGTGAAAGTCAGGGACACAAGGGTAGAGGGACGAGGGTCAGGCTTGCGGAACTCATGCTGGATCTCTGGACGAGCCTGAAACAACCAATATAATTAAGAGACGTCATTGAAAGCAAAGCATTCTCCTTTTCTCGGAGACTATGTCTACAACATATTTTCTGGGCTCATTCTTGTACACTTTGAAATCTATTTTAAAAATATACTCTAAATGAACACATGATATTGAATACCAATTATTCAGTAAACCCATAAGTTCCACATTGTCAAATTGTAATTCCAACATAAACAACCCAATGGCGACGGGTCACGCCTATAGGCGTCATAACAATATGCCCAAAATGTGGCGTGTGGCTCTCCGCCGCGGCGGCGCGCCAAAGCGCCCCGAGGCAATGATTTGGCTTGATGTACCGAATTCACGCACTGAAAGTCGGCGCGTTGCCTGCAGTTCGCCAGAGCGTAGTTTTTTTTAACTTTCTATACCCGTCGCCAATGGGTTAAGACTTGCAATATTCACTATAATTACAACCAAGATTTAAAGCTTTAACTCAATCTTTTCATGTCCCTTCCCCTTTACTCTACATAGAAAAAGAGTAACTGTTTATATTGCAAATAATTATTAAACAAATCAAAGAAAATAAATAAACACACAATATTATGGAAGAAGGAAAAAAATCTACTATAAACAACCGAAAGCAATAGGCCAACCTTGTAGGTGTAGTCCTGGGATGGGGTAGACACACTGCCCTCAGGGAAGGAAAGGGAGACATCCCCAATGTGCCACAGGGTTGGGTTGCTGATGGACGCATCACCAATGATCAGCTCCATTGAGTATGAGCCACTAACACCACCAAACTCCTTAACATTATTGCTGACATCCTTTAGAGAGGAAGAAAGAATGGGCATTAGCAATTTCCAAGTAAAGCCGAACTTATTTGTTTGTAGCATGATTAACATCTTTGACTAGATAATTATCTTGTACTGCAAATCATATTTCATATTAACACAGCTTTTCCTTCCCCAAAAATCAACCAAAATCTCCTATTCCATAAAAAGATACCACGACTGTTCTGGTGCAAATGTCTTACAGAAATGAAACATTGCAACATTGTCAGTCTTATAAATATATGAACAATAATAAACATCATCATTTAACTTTAAACTTTAACTGCTAAAGTGCCCAAACTCAGTGATAGCTGTTACTCTGCTCTTTGAATAACATCTTTAGTAAATTTGTTATGATAATGTAGTTTTGTGCTGCTCATAGCCATAATTTGTATAAAGAAAGTGGTGTTAACTGATAAAGTTTGCTTCACTCAACATCAAATATGGCTGTGCATTGCTAAAATTTGATTCTGCTTATAAGAATAACATTGCATATTATTACTTACTAGTTTAATTAAAAATAAATCAGTGTAGTAAGTGTAATATGAAATTTAAGAATTTTTAGATATCAAGACTACTGGTGTGTAATATATCATCTGATAATGAAGAAAGGCAAATGTAGTACTTCAGATTTTTTAAAAGTATTGATGCTTTAATAATTTGACATTGTCCATGGTGTGAAATCCAGCAATTTTACATCAATGAGATAGGTATTCAGAAGTACATTTTAGTTTGTAATAATGAAAATACCAACTTTAACATTTCAATTTCAGTATTAAACATCAGAAATAGCAAATAAAACAGTCACTAAATACAAAGGGAACTACTAACCATATCAAACTTGTAGACGTCATTAGAGTCTGTCTCAGCCACAAATATAATTTCACGCTTGGACTCAATGTGTGTGATTTTGACAAAGGCTTGATGGACCTCAGTTGAACGTCCTGATGCTAGGTCCCGCACAATGAAACGCAGCAACACACGCTGATGCTGGTCGGCTACAAGTTCACTAGGTAGCTGATTAGGATAAGCCAACCTGTGAACAAATAAAATAATCAAACATTGCTTTTACACAATTGAGGTTATAAAGCACTGAAGTTAATTTTCACAATTTTTTTCGATCACTTTCCTGCTTTTTGTAAATAGAAAAAAATATTCAATCTATTCCAAATTGTTCATAAATCCAAGTATTTGAAATGTACTCCTACTTTACTTGTAGCCTCATAAACATTCAAAAAATTTAACTCAGGCAACATAACCCTTGAACAAAAACTTCATAAGGATTTCTTTGAAAAATAAATACAGAATAAATAAATAAATAAATAAAATATAAGAGGAGGCTGTCTTGACAATACAACCAGTTACACCAACCTAAAACAACTCTGGCTACTCACTTCTGTAGGCTTGGGGCTGTGGAGCGGTCGGAGTCAGCTGTTCCCACCTCTACACCCTGGATATCGATGGCTGTGAGAACCTTAAAGGTAAGCTGAGCAGCCATATGACCAACCAGGCGTGAATCAGAGGTCACGGTGCTCACCACCAGGCGGTAAAAGCCTCGCTCTGGCTGGCGGGACATCACATCAAATTCATACACTCCGCTGTGGAAAAGGAAGGGAATCTCAGATTTGGCACTGAAAGAGGAAAGGGGAATCTAACATATCTAGGATGGGAAAATAGACAATCTAGTAAATACTTGCTTCCTATACCTAAAAGTATCACTTTTCCATACAACAATTTCAACTTATCCTCTGATAGTGTGATCCAAATAACCTACAAAACTTACTCTTGCCCAGCAAGTGGAGACAATTCCTCCTTGGACACTATGACAACCTCATCCGAGTCACGTGTGGCAGAATCTGCAACAACACGTAGGGAACCAAGACTGCTGCCCTTCAGGTCTGTTACACGTACCTTTGGGAGTAGGGATAGTGGAATGAGAAGTAGGCCAAAATTACCAATGACATAAAAATACCAGGATTAATGTATGAAGAGAAAACCATATTATAAAAGCAACACTAAGTAATAAAAACAATTACAATAATAGAAAATTAATATACAACTTTTGACAACAGTAAAAGATTTAAAAAATGCTGTTACCCCAAAGGACATACCTGGACACGAGGAGCATCAGCACTAACTGCTACATTACTAGCCAGTGTGATGGCAACTGGGATATGGAACCTACAAAAACAGTAATGAAATAATCAGTAACAATGGTGATGAAACAGTATAGAGATCTATCACTTCATGTACATAGTGTCATTACTTCATTTCTGTGCTTATTATACCCCATATTATAACATTTGGTGGTAAGTTATTCTGAACCCTTTACACTACATAAAACATATATCAACTGCTCTGTTGTTCCTTACAATGAATGAACTGGCTGTGTTTTCTATTATATTTTATTTTTCCTTGCAAATAGGACCAATTAATATGATATTCTCAAAAAATCACCACCACATCCTCACCTGTTGCTGGTGAACATTGACACAGCTTCCAAAAGGTAGTAGACCCCCTTGGGCACCTGCACAGACTTGCGGGACATCAGGTAATTGGCAAACTTGACAGCTTGGTCAGGCTTGATTGGTGGAGCCTTGTTTGAATTCTCAGCCAGTTTGTAGGCACCACTTAAGACCAGGGCTGGGGAGGGAAGAGGTAAAGTGAGTGGGTGAGTGTGTGGCCAAAGAGTAAGCCAGTGAATGAACAGGGAATCGGTGTATAAGGATGAGGTTGAAATGGTAAAGCTTAAAAATACGAGAGAATCTTCATATTATTAGGAGTACTACGAATCCTTAAAATCCAAGAGTCAAGGGTATATCTAATCCTCTCTCTAAACTGGAAAATAACAAATTAAGTGTGATAATTAAGAGAGGGTGGATTCAACTGACCAGTTATTGATAATCCTCCTTCAAATTGCAGCATCCGCCCATCAACTTCATCTGCCTGAACTATAGCATCCTCAATCCTCTCAAAGATGCTGCTGACTTCCCCGCGGAGCTGAGACCCAACGTGGAAGGCATAGCCCAAGCTGTAACAAAAAAATCAAGTAATTTTTTAAAAATCTATATAACATCTACTTTCAATACCTTTCATTTTTCTCTCGTCACAAATTCTCAATTCTCTTACCCTCCCTGCATCACAATTTCCCATTCTCTTCCATTGTAAGCAAATAACATCTCACTAACCTGAGGACGCTGTCATCCTTCTTCAGAGCCATCTGTGTGGCCCTCAAGACCTTGGCAACATCTACCTCAACCCCAAGATTTGTGGCGGCAGTGACAGCATGGAAGAGCTCCAGGGGAGAGGCCCCTTCTCGGATGGCATCACTTACAGCCTGTATTCATGTACAAAAGAGATGTATTAACGTATAAATAAAACATTAAAGAGTAAGTATATGGACATCTATATTTTTGTGTAATCTATTTATACATTTATAAGCAGGCAAACATACAAGAACAAACAAAATAAGTATTCCACTATATACTCCATAGTATGTAATATTTTTCTATATGGAATCCCTATTTTAAAATAAAAAAGATCATAGTATCATACTCTACTATAATCTAGCAGTATTTTTTTTTATGCCATCAGAAAAAAAATATTTTTGACTAACCATTATTGTATTAAATCTACATGTAAGATGCACACAACTACAAATATAATAGGGTTTCTATCATCTTGGCTTTCAACATAAAAACAGCTATGCCATTATGCCTCCTATAGATTAACAAACCTGCTTGGAGGCTGCAGTGGCTGCCACAGGGCACCCAAGTGCTTTGCCAGCTGAGGAAGCCAAAAACAGAGTTTCGACTGTTGCTCCATCACCAGCAGAGCTCTTGACAAAATTGCACACTCCCTGAAAAAGGAAACAAAACCACATATATCAAGATTTTATATAAGGTTGGTAACTAGCTCTTCTAGTTACCAACTAGAAGAGCTGGTAACAGGTGAAAACTAAAACTAAAACTAAAACTAAAAAAAAAAACAAAAAAAAACTCTATGCTCTGGCAATCAATGGCAGCGTGCCGCTGCAGCGTACAGCCGCACGCCACATTTTGTTTTGACGCCTATCAGCGTGACCCATCATTAAGGGGTTAATAACACATTTCAAAAAGTTTCTACTACCTATATATACATATTTTGCTATGCCTTTTGCTGAACATTTATTATTTAGTTTCAGCTATATTGATAAAAATATTACAGATATAACAATAAACTTCAAACCTAAGCCTAGTATACAAAGACACCAACTACTGGAACCAACCTGTTCATTGGGGATAGGCTGGCCTAAGTGCTTGTAGCCTGCTGAAGCATAAAGGACTTGTGCGAGGTCTGAGAGAGACCACGCTGGGTCTAGGACTAGCTTCAGCCTCTCCTTGTCAGCTGGGGTGAGGTATGTGGAGGGGGAGAGGGCAGAGCTCACCCCCAGGAGAGCAAGAATTACCAGTGCCCCTGCAAGGAAAGACAGAAAAGCAACTAAGTACAGAAGTAAATAAATATTGAGAAACAATATATAATATACTCAATTGCCTCAATACACAATAATCATTTTAAAATTGTCTGACAATTTCTAATAACTACCTTTAACTTCCTTACATCTACTTGCTTAAAACACAATAAAAATCATCTAATATATTACTGAGCTCAAACTACCTTCCAATACTTCTTAGTGTCCATATGTATAGTGCACTGTCTGTAAACAGCTGCATTGTGGTGGTCATGGTGGCAAAAGCAACAGCAAAATGTATATTCTCCTTTCACCTGCTCACTGATATTCTTGGCAATTCTTTACAATACAAATGCATTTGCAAATGATTAAATTCCTAATTCCACATCACAATATTTATTCAACAATCTAAGATGTCATAACTGGGTATGCTAGAGTCAAACAAATTTCACCCACGAGGCATGAGGTGTAGAGACCTGAGCATGGGATTACGTAGACATTGTCAGAATTTCTTTCTGTATATCAAATCCATGGCTGTATGAGTAAAGGTGGTACCACCCTCATCCCCCCAGATGTTGGAAGATAAAGTAACACACTACTCATTATATTCATCCCATAGGTTTGGGGGACCTGTAGGATACCAGGGTACTGAATGTTTAAAACATTTCATATAGATGTAAATTGATTTTCTTATAATCTGGCCACTCAAATGGCATACCAAATGCAACAATTGCATGTGCTTCTGGACCTTACAGTACTATGGTATTGTGATCAAAACACATTTCTCCACATATTCTAGAGCTTGAATTGGTTCAACAAATGTAGAAAAGGGTACAATCGAGAATTAATATCTTGGTAAATCTTTAGTGTGGTTGCACTTGCAAGTGACAGACCCAAACTCCACATTACAGAATCGACTTAATAATCAAAGTAGTTATGACTAGGAGTGCCCTTTGGGTACTCCCCAAGGGGAGGGTTGATGGGGGGATCTTCCCCCAATACCCCTGGGAAACAATGTCTTTACTTCTGTATGGACAGCATAGAGCTGAAACTCTGGAGTACCACACAGATTCAAGCTGTGAGCACCCCTCTTGCAATTTTTTCCTTTATTTGTGGTGTCTGGAGATTACTTCTTGACTGCATCTTTTTGTCCTCTACCATATCATTATCACTTATTTGCCCTAGCTTAACCATACTTCTTTTGAAAGCTCATAATGAGAGTTGTGCAACAGTAGTATTTTGGGACAATATGTAGTATGAGGTAGTGGCAGAGTTGGGTAATAAACCCTATATAAAATGATAGAACAATACAAACCAAGCCAAAGTTCTTCTATGGCAATGTGTGTGCAAATGCATCCCAAGTATGCTATACAACAAATAAAAGTAAAGAGATCACCCAATTTTGGCTAAGTCACTCATCTTGTTTACATTGCGAGGGTAAATTCTAGACACCTGCATAACTCGTTACTGCAATATGCCAAGTAGTTCATGTAGTACTAAACGCTTGCCAAAAGGAGATTTTGGTAATAATTGGTGTTTGCTTTTCCATATTTAAGCTTTTAACATGTCTTTTTATTATTATACTTCCTTTTTGGGTTTTAAGATTTATTTATACAGTTGTTTATGCATGCGCATTTTCCTGACAGGGTCTTTTGACAGTGCCGGTAGTCTCCATTCCTTGACAAGCACTGGTAGAAAATGTTTTGTTTTTTCGGCTTTACGTCGATTTTGGGTTATTCTAAAGACTAAAGTGGCAATGAAGAAAGAATATACATTTGTAAGCATCCTAGTTTGATTTCTGAGCTCAATAAGTGTCCCAAATGTCGAAAAGGGCAATTAAAAATTCCGACATTTGACACAAACAGATCAACATTCTCACTGTATAAAGGTATGTGGTTTTCATTGACTCAACTATTACGATCATTTACTAAATTAATAGAGCATATAGTGTAAATAAAATGCCACACGGGCTATGCCTCCTGGACCACTGGTATATATTCCTTGGATATACCACGGTGTTAGGTTTTGTTGGATGAAGGGTTAGGACCTTTAGTCTAATGACCATGGGGATCCAAGGGGTGTAGCCTCCTGACTAGGGGCACACAAGGGGCTTTTGGTGGTGTTATGGATGTAAATTTTATTGAGAGACTGGTTGGATGCCCATAGAGTTTTTTGAAAGTTGGTGGGTCAGTCCGCAGGCTTTCAAAAATGGTGGGCGTGTCTGTAGAGTTTGACAGTCCGGTTTTCATTATTTTTCATTGTTTTTAGGCTTTTTTGTTCTGTATTAATTCTGTATTAATTCTGTTTTAGCCAGTTTTACCCCATAATTTCCCTGAAATACTTCACGCCCTCCCCTGCTATCGGGACTATCAAATCAGGATTGTCGATAAAGATGGTGATCATATCTCCTCAATGATTCTTTTGCACAAGGAGCAACACCTAGAATCATTGAAAGCAGTGGATTTAATTAAAAAAATATCTTTCTACATATTGACCGTATTTTGGGAAAACTTTCCGCGCATGTCACACAAAAAGTACAGTAAAATAAGTGTGTGGAGTGGATACCTTGACGAAAAGTAAGACACTTTTCATCTATGGTGATAGGTTCGGATATCTAAAATAAGGGAGATACAGGACAGAGAAGACAGAAGATGGCCCCTTCATTTTCTAAGTCCCCTTCCATGTTTACCTTGCGAGGATCATAACAAATGTGACGCGTAACTCATTACTGCGATCCATCAAGTAGTCCATGTATTGCTACGCGCTTGTGAGAAGGCTTATTTTGTCATTACTAGCGTCTGTTTTCCCGAATTCATGTATGTAATGCATTATTCTAGTTTAATTATACTTTTTTACGTCTTTTGGGAGTTATTTACGCTATTCTGAACAATGACCTTGTGCGCATGCGTGTGTTCACCGGGAGATTTGACAGGTCGTCCCGGCGGCCATTCAGTGAAAAACACCGGTGAGAAATGTTTCGTTTTAAGTGCTACGTCGACTCCGTGTCATTTTTAAAGTCTTTTGGTGGATATACAGGACGAATGGACATTATTCTCAATCAAAGCCTGATATTGGAGCCCAACAACTGCCCCAAATGCCGAAAAAAGTGATTAGAAAGCAAGCAATTCTGACGGACGGAAGCGCATAAAAGTTCGATCTTTCGCTTTATAAAGGTTTGTGGTTTAACCCTGGGGCTAGGTGTATATACTACTAAGGGGGTCCAGGGGGCGTAGCCCCCTGGCTAGGCGTACATATCACCACGGGGGTCCAGGGGGCAAAGCCCCCTGGCTAGGCGCAATTAATACTACGGGGGTCCAGGGGGCAGAGCCCCCTGGCTAGGGAATATATAGATCGTAGTGTATAAATCCCACAGGGTTAGGTTAGGTTGGTTTATTGGTTAGGACGCATTGTACGATTACCACAGGGGATCTGGATCATGTGAAATCCCGTAGATTTTTTGCTTTGGTTCCCGTAGTTTTTCGAAAATTGGCGCGTCGGTCCGTAGACTTTCAAAGTTGGCGGCAATGTCCGTAGAGTTTCATTTGCCGGTTTTATGCGTTTTTTGTGCTTGTTTTGCACATTTCTGTTCTCTATTTTGCTTATTTAAGCCTGTTTTACCCCGTAATTTCCCTGATCTACTTCATGCCCTCCCCTGCTATCGGGACTTATCAAATCACATCAAGATTGTCGGCTAGAGAATCCGACGGAGATTATCATCAGATTCGTTCTCATCACACGAGGACAAATCTGATGATATAAATATTGTAAGGGAAGACCCGATTGTCATATTCGGAAAATTAACAGTATTTTGTTCAGGAGAGGAGCCCCTGATAAGGAAATACAGCAATTGGATGAGGATGTGGGAGGTTTATGGTTCACACAATATAGATTGAGGATTTTCCAAGAGTGGCTAGCATAATAGGTACTTAAGTCTTAGCAGGGTGTGGTCCCTTTGTAAACAATACCAATATTTTCATTAGTACCATTTAAATGGAAAATACCAAGAGATTCATGCATATTACAATGTAAATAATGCAAACAAGAAATAACTGCAAGGTTGGATGGCTATGTGAATCTAAAAAATTGTCAAGTCTGTTTAGCACTTTCCAGGACAGAAGGAAGGGTGTTTCTTTTTGGGATAACTAACACTATTACAAGACAGCTGCCTGTCTATCATTCAAACCTGCTTCTTCGGCACTTCAGCAAAGGTCTAAACATCACCACCAATTACTTGCAAAATAAGTTTTTTATTTTTTTATTTCATTTTTTTATATTTTAGCCTTTCGGTATTTGTTACCAAGAGCAACTCACCCTCCAGAGGGTATCATGCAAATATAAAATTCAAACCTAACCTTTCCTCCCTTTGGTAATTGTTACTGAGTGATGTACTGTCCAGAGAACATGTGTCCCATAACCAGGCTACTATGCAAACCCAAAACTTTATTAGCACTTCATGCCAACTTGCAAAAAATGGATATTAATAACTCTGGCTGTGTGCGGGTGTTGTGGACAGATGCAACAAGTACTTTCATAATTTTGTGGTAGGTACGAGGTCACTGCAGCTGTACCTGTGTTGTTTATTACTCTATTCGGTATTTGTTACTGAGACAAAGTCCTAAAATCAGGCTATCATGCATACCCAAAATTTCAAACCTAACCTCTCCTCCTTTCTATGGACTCCCTTGAGCACTCAAATGACAAAACACATTTACCCCTCTATGATGATATCAAATCTCTCGGTGTCACCAAATCCTGTGACTTTTGGCAAACACCTGCCATTTGGCCCGGGAATAAGCTAAATGTAGCAGAACTTTCCGCTCGACATTTGTGGTGCTTAGAGCCATATCCAGCATGGTGAGCCCGTTTGTTATAATGGCTATAGGCAAGGCCAGCAGATACGAGTTAAGACCTCTGGCTGTGTGAGGGTCTGTAGACAAGCAGAGGATATTTTTGTAACTTCACAGTTAACAGGAGGTCACTGCAGCTGTACCTCTGTTGTTTATTACTCTATTTCTAATGCTCTATAAGATGGTAGTGTCCATTTCCCTCTATCTCTGTCCATTGCTCTTGGTAACATAAACCAGCCTTTTTACAATTTGCTGTCAAAATGAAGAACCAGTCCAAGCTCCCAGAACATACAAGGGTTAATGTTACCGAGAGCGACGCACGGAGGTAGAGCAAATTGGACATTGCCATCTTGTAGAGCATAAAAAATAGAGTAGGAATCTATGCAACTAAATCTGCAGCGGCCTCATATTTCCCGGGAAATGACAAAAATAGGCTCTGCAGGGCACCTCTCTGAGGCTAAGTCCCCATCCATGTTTACCTTGCCAGGACCAAAACAAATGTGACGCGTAACTCCTCATTGCGATCTACGAAGTAGTCCATGTATTACTACGCGCTTGTGAAAACGATTATTTTGTAATTACCAGAGTCTGATTTTCCGAATTCGTGTATTTGATGAATTGTTTAACTTTTATTATACTTCTTTTACGTGCTGTGGTAATTATTTACACTATTTTGGACAATAACCATGTGCGCATGTGCGTTTTTCCACCGGGAGATTTGACACTTCGTCAGTCGCCATTAGTTCCGAAACACCGGTGAGAAGTGTCACATTTTAAGAGTGTTGCGTCGATTCCGGGTCATTTTTAAGGCCGTATAGTGGATATATAGAACAATTAGATATCTGCATCTATCTCAGCTTGATATTTGAGCCCAACAAGTGCCCCAAATGTCGAAAAAGTGATTACAAACCAAGGAACTCGGACCATAGACGGAAGCGAAGAAAAGTTCGATCTTTCGCAATATACAGGTATTTGGTTTTACCCTGGGCGGTTCCGAGGGCAGAGCACCTAGGCTAGGGAATATATAGATCGTATATTCTTAAAGCCACGGGGGTCCAGGGGGCCTAGCCCCCTGGCTAGGCGCATATAGTACTACGGGGGTCCAGGGGGCGTAGCCCCCTGGCTAGGTTAGGTTAGGTTAGGTTAGGCTAGGCTAGGCTAGGCTAGGCTAGGCTAGGCTAGGCTAGGCTAGGCTAGGCTAGGCTAGGCTAGGCTAGGCTAGGCTAGGCTAGGCTAGGCTAGGCTAGGCTAGGTTAGGTTAGGTTAGGTTAGGTTAGGTTAGGTTAGGTTAGGTTAGGTTAGGTTAGGTTAGGTTAGGTTAGGTTAGGTTAGGTTAGGTTAGGTTAGGCTAGGCTAGGCTAGGTTAGGCTAGGTTAGGCTAGGTTTGTATATTACTAGGGGGTCCAGGGGGCGTAGCCCCCCGGCTAGGCGCATATAATACTACGGGGGTCCAGGGGGCAGAGCCCCCTGGCTAGGGAATATATACATCATAGTGTATGAAAGCCACAGGGTTAAGGTTAGGTTGGTTAATTGTTTAGGACGCATTTTACGATTACCACAGGGGATCTGGATAATGTGAAATCCCGTAGTTTTTTACCGAGCGTTGGGTTTGATTCCCGTAGAGTTTTTCGAAAGTTGGCGCGTTAATCCGTAGACTTTCAAAGATGGCGGGGCGTCCGTAGAGTTTCACTGGCCGATTTCCTTCGTTTTTTGTGCTTTTCGGGACAAATTTGGCTCGGGTTTTCGAAAAAACGACTTTTTAACGTTTCATAAATCACTTACTTCGATTTCTGCAGGTTCCTTTTGACATCCAGTGCCATCCATTATTCCCCCCCCCAAAACCCCCGGTTCCCCACGCATCCCCCAAGATCGTTGGGTAGAGGAAACAAACAAAAAATCTGATTTTGGAACAGTCTCTGAGAGGATGCGTCGCTCTCGGTAACATTTACCCATACAAGACCCAAGACCTTCAATCAATGAATTTGAATATAAATCTGTAGTACATGAAAAATAGTTCGATTTAAAGGCCACTACAAATTAGCTTTTAAATATTTTACCTTCTCATTATCTAAATCAAACAAGTGACTTGTGTCGAAAATATACAAGGTGTGCATCAATAGGCGTTTTTCTCTCACCTGCCCGACATTTACTCATCTCCATCAACAACAAATGCTTAACAGGCTGCGCAGACCAAATCAACTTCACATGGAATTCACACCGAAAGTCCCTGACAAACACAACCTCCTCCGATAACGAGAAAAAAGACCGGATTCCGCAGCCGACACGTCACAAACCAAATCCCTAATAATTCCTGGATGTCCCCACCCTCGTCCAGTATTCTCTAGAGGATGTAAGGGCCTCGGACAGTTCCCAGCGCCTCGAATAAGGTCGCGAAGGCATAAAATTCGGGTAAAAAGGTTTGCAAGGTGTGCGCGAGATCGGCCATGTTAACCGGCAGCCAATCAGAGCGCCGTTGCGTGTCCCTCTCGACCAATCAGAGGCCGAGCTCGCCGGCGTCCGCATAAACAAAACCCGGAGACTTCCAATAAACCGGTGTTTCTGACGGATTTTCGCTCTAGAATGTACGTCGAATATATCTCGGCTTGTGTATACGCACTTTCCCTGCTCTGACACTGATAAACAAGGGGTGATATTACAGTAAGACGTGAAAAATACGCGAATATGTTACCTCGTCTCATGCTTCTGTTGCCTGTCGATGGAAGTGTCAACAGACGTACTGGACAGAGACGCTGTATGTAAACGCTGTGCTTTGCTCGGGTAATGTCTTTTATGCTGTATAAAGGGCTGAAGATGTCTATTCGTTAGAGAAAAATAATTATGTTTTTTTAAAACGCACATATGTTGACATACAAGGAAAAAAATCATTTTCATCAGTAAAGGTTTACATACGCTTCAAACGTCATTTTGATTCAGTATGCCTATCTTATCAGTACTACACACCTAATTATTTTAAATATATGCAAAATAATTATCTATTCAAATAACCCAAACCAAAGAATCTGAAAACACCGTAATAATGAGGATGACATGACAAATTCAGTGGGATCCGAGACCCATGGCAGGACACGTGTAGCGTTTCCATTATCTTTTTCACTGGGCGTATAATCTGCAGTTACCCTTGTGTGATATCAAAAGTATATGATATAATAAATATACTTTTCTTATATCGGTCCAATTGTATGGATGCTTATCTACTTGTTATTTTTATGTGCCTAACTTTCTGCCAACGCATCTGTCAAAATATTTTTTTTATTTACGAATTCATATAAACCTAAATCATAACAATGTCAAATAATGATAATAATGAAATATAAAAAAGCTAACTATAATGATAATAGTGAGAATAACAACAATAATGATAGCAATAATAATAGTAATAGTAATAGTAAGACTAATACGAATTTCTGTTATTAATAACAATGAAATAATAATATAAGAGTATAATGCTAACGATGATGATCATGATGATGATAATATGATTATGATAATGATAATGGTAATGATGATGGTAATGTTCATGATAAAACAATGATAATGATAATAATAATGATGACTGATAGTAACAATAATGATAATGATAATGTTTTTTTTATGATAAAAACAATGATAATGATAATAATAATGATGATTGATAGCAACAATAATGATATTGACATTAAAAATAATGATGATGATAATAATAATAACAACAACAACAATAATAATGCTAACGAAAATTATAATAATGTTAATAATAATAATAATAATAATAATAATAATGATAATAATAATAACAACATTAATAGCAATAGTAACAATATCACTAGAAGACGCTAGAATTCCTGCAAGCATCATCTCCTTTGTCCTCAGGTTTGTCAAAGATAACAGAGAGATAGTATCTTACAGAATGCTTCATTGTTTATTGCATTGTTGCCTTCTCCTCCGTTTATCCTGTGCTATTTGTACTTCAGGTAGTTGCGGGCTGCTGTTGTCAATCCCATGCTTATTTCCGATTTAACTAAGTAAAAATATAAATAATACAAAAGAACGGAAATGCAGGCAGGAAATCATAAAACAATATTGCTTACTCGTAAACCTGCAGAATCGTTTGGGACACAGTCGAGTACCAAGATGGAAGTGCAGATGTGGAGGCCAGAAGTACAGCGCAGAGTTAAGACATTGGCGCGGGTTTGTGAATGAGCAGTATGATGTGTATAATAAGCCATACTTCAATATCTGTATATAGAAG
>NC_061841.1:8120530-8128030 GCF_019202785.1 Penaeus chinensis
AATAATGATAATACTAATAACAATGATAATAGTAATGATAATGACGAAGATGAATATTACAGTAAAAATATTACAAACGCTCACACATATAAAACTGTAAACCAGTGGCTGTCAGCTTTCCAGATTGTTTTATTAGTTATGAATAGTGTAACGATGCCCATAGCTATAGGACGGAACGCTATATGGATAGAGTCCAATTTATTGATATTTAAGTGATAAATAGGTACTGTAGGCAGGGGGGAAAAATCAGTTTAATTCGAAGTCATAATTTTCATATTGGTTCATAGCCCCCTAAAACCACCACCTCATAGTACTGTCCCCATACACACTTCCCCACATAGACAAAACAACCACCTAAACACTACCCAAGAAGAAAACCCTCCTAAGATGAAAAACCACCACAGAAAAAAGAAAGAAAAAAACCTCCTGAGATGAATGAATATTAATCTAGAATAATCTTTCCACAAAAATTCCAAAACAAGGGAAACCGAGTCTCTGTCCCTCCCGCTACTGTGTTCAAGCGCCGCCTCGTCAATACGCGATGGAGGAAGATGGAATCTCACCAATCTCAAAAAATCCTAAGCATCTAACTTCATTTTTTAACGCTCAGCTAATGGAACGATGGTATTATCATGTGCTAATGGAGATGTATGGTAAAGAGGGTCATATTCGTCCGGGAAATATTACGTGACGTGTAAACTGGGGGATTTAAATGAGGTTTATCTATGTATGAAATAAGAGAGTCATTAAATGTTAAGTGTATTCGGACATATCATTTTCGTTGATTCGTTATGTTTTGGGCATGATATGGCTTATTTCATCAAGAATTAACGATACGTAGATGTAATTAATTTATTGCAATAGTTAGTGATTATATATCTCTCAACACTTATCAAATATTTTGTGTTTTGTCTGCGTTTGATTATGTAATTTCATATGATTATGCAATATAATTGATTTAGATATAATATACGATTTCCATTTTATTCTAAAATGAGTTATGCAGAATGTAATTATTAGTTCTGATTATGTAGTTTTCATGAACAATTAAATATATTAAGTTATGGTATACATGTGATCTTTTATTACTTCTACAGAATTTAATCAGAAATAACCATTTGTTTCATGACAACTGTAACTGATTTTTTAATTTATGAAGTTTTTGCATACTTGTTATAAATAACACATTGATTAACATTCTTGTTTACATATACATATTTATAAATACATTGATTTATGTAAATTTCAATGTATTTATATTGTATGTGTGAAAACAGATATGAAAAGTTTTATTTTAGTAAGATGTTTTCTTTCTTCTAATAATAACAAATACAAATCATGAACTTGGATATAAATGCTGAAACAGATATTGCTCAGTCATACTTCAAATATGTGATATGATGAAATAATGAAAGTAAGACATGAGTTTACTGATTTTAAGCTTAATTTAACTTATTTGACAATCTTCTTTTGTTTATCTGAATGTTTTTCTTAACAAACTTATGTGTTTATATACCCATTTATGTATATGATTATGTGTTTACCTTACTTTTATGTATACCATGCTATTTCATACAGAACACATCCTTAAATATTTTGTACATTTTAAGCAATACCTGTTATGTTAACTTAAATGTAAATTATAATGATCTTACTGATTTCTGTTTGTTGATATTTTAAACTGTTGTAAGATAGTTTTATATCTAAACTATAGGTGATTCTATTTTTTTTCAGAACAGCATTCATGGGAACAAAGCAGATGGGAATGTTAGACTTTGAGAGCTGAATGGAAGTAGAATACTCTTTTATGGAATTCTCAGGTAAATGTATATTCTTTGTCATTTGTTGAAATTTTGCCCAATAAATAAAAGATAGACATCAGAGAAATGATATATGATATACTGTATATGACAAGGATGACTTGTATTTTTTAGATAAGTATTAGGAAGGTTTCCATTTAGGCTGCTGTATTTTCTGGCCTTTATAATTAATTGGCTTATGATGTTGCAAAAATATTATGGAAGAAAATGTGAATTAAAACTATTTTAATTATAATTTCATGGAAAAAGACTATGTAATTCCATGCTGTTGCTGAAGTACAGAATATGCAAAGGAAATTGAAGTATCTGTCTTCAAATTTTGGTATTAAGAAAAAAACAATTTGCAAATATTATTGCAGTCTTGCAATTCACAAAAATATTAGTGTTTTACTCATCATCAGTAATAGCAAATACCATTGAATACTATTACAAAAAAAAGAAGGTAAATATAATGTCACTAGATTATGTAGGAAATATTGTTAAGAAAAAAGTATTGGCTTCATTATTGTTTTAATAATAAAAATACTGACCCTCACTATTTGAAATGTCAGATGCCAGTAAATCATAATGGCTTTATGACAGAAGTAAGTTTAAAATGCTTCAGTATCTCAAACCACCTTTGATGATTATACCAGATGGATGTTTTCTGTGTGTTGGTTTTCAAAATAGACTAAGATTTGAGGCTAATTTCTATGGTGTTTTGTAATGCAGTATTTGGTAACTCCTTGTCTTTTTTTAGGAAGATTTCTCTTTTAGAGTATTAATATAAATTATAGAAAAAACTGTACCAGCATCTTGTGTAGGTTTCATCTGTATAGACATCATTTTGTGTTGTATTTCAATATTAGCAATAATAATAATATAAACTACATAGGACTAGAGTTCACTACAGTTACACCTGATAATCATATACTGAGGGATGTGACCTTGGCTTTCTCACTGGTGATTTGAGTATATGGGATACAGGGATAAAATGTGTCTTATAGATGCTGTGTGTTTACCTTTATTGAGAGGATTGAAATGACAGGGTATTGATGTTGTTTTTGAAAGATAAACAGAGAAATTGGATGCTAAATAGAATTGTGATTTTCATGAAAGTGGAGATAGAGAGAAGGAAGCAAACTATATTTTTAAGGAGGTGGGTGCAGAGTGAAGGAAGAAGAATATATATATTTTTAGAATATAATAAAAATGAGCAAAATATTTTCCTCACGGATTTTGACACATGACTATGAAGACGGAGGCAAATATTTTCATGGTTTTCTGTTAAGTTTTGTCTTTTCTTCCTTTGGTTTCCACCCATTGGTACTGAGTAATTACACAGTCCAATGTAGTTGTAGTTTGTAAAATTCTGTTACACATAAGTGGCTCTACAGGTGCTTAGTCACCTAGGAGTCAGTTGGTAGGCCTAGACTGCACCTGATATCACCACTCCCACTATTTTCTCTAATGTTATTCATATTCTTACTGTTATTTTTATCATTATTCTTGGTAGTAGAAAAACAAATATAAAGTCATAGAAAAGGGTAAAAGGTGAGATCAGGTAGTACTAATAAGTTACTCATTGGTGACTAAGCTCTTATGGTGCCATCTAAGCAAAATGAATAAACTTAAATAAAATTGGACATTGCAGACTTCTACATGCTATCTTGACATTAATGTATTAACCATATTACTGAGTTTTTCTGTTAACGTTTTAAGAGTGAAGTCATAATAAATATTGATGAATGAAAAAGGTCAGGTTTAAGTTTGAAGAATTTACATGAGGTTGTGTCTTGGTCTGTTTTTGTATATGCTTGTTGTGATTGATATTGTTTATTATGTGGATGGACAATTTGACTTTCATTGTGATAATTCTTCATTTGCTAAATAAGATGGAGGTTAGTTTTAGGGAGTATCAGCATAATTTGATTTTTTTTTTTACCATAATTCAATGAAAAATACCCATAATGAAAAATTAAAAATGAGTTACTGCTACTTTACAATAATGGAGATGAAATTGCTTCTGATTTTAAGACAAAACACCTTGCCTCTACACTAGAATTATGTGTACAGGAATTTTAGGATGAGAATTATAGAAAAAATGTAATTCAATTTGACATAATGTAGTACTGTAAAGAGATTTGAAATTATGTATATGTATATAAAAAATAAACTCTTAAATTCTTCCCAAATAGGAAGTTACATAGCTAGAGCCATTGACATTATGTCTGAAAAATTTCTAGTATAGTAGTATGTAATTATACATTGTTCTAGAGATGTGTGGAAAAATTAGAGAATCAAAAATACATGTTTCAACATTTTGTAATATAGCATATTTATCTTTTACAGGTTGAGTGATGGAATCTCTTTTAGCACAAATAATGTGTCAGAACTACTCAAGGATTACAAAATGGGTAAATGGATAAGAGTAATCATAATATAATGACATTAAAAAACATAGCCACTTAAGCAGTCCACAATGTTTGTCTTAATGGACAATGCAAGTGCTCATCACAGAAAAGAAGAAGGAAAGAAGTCTGAAGGTAAAATGCTGGAAATAAGGAACAGTGAGGAAATTAATAGCCCACTCTACAACAACATCACAGAACAAAACATTCATCTCCGTGATCTGTCTGAGGCCAGCAGGGGAAATATTTTGCCTGAGGCATATGTCACTCCGGTGTCATGCCCTAGCAAGGAACCTCTCTCAAACACCTGGATTACTTCAGTGACCAGAAAGGATGAAGAACACATGAAGAGAAGTGTCCCTGCTGATCCCATTCAAGAAAGGCTCGTGGGGAGTATTCTTCCATATCCAGTGCCACAGCAGAGGGCAGGAGAACATGGACAGATTCCTTCTATTTCCCAAGTGCCGAACATCAGGAGACACGGACACGGAGATGTTTATACGGTCATGGATTCAAGCACGGCAAGAGACCCTATTATCCCGGTGACGAGTGATTTCATGAATCCCAGTGGACTTGGCATCCAAAGAGCTGGCTATGAATTTCGGACGCTGGAAAGTGAGCATGTCCCGAATGAGAGATTAGTTGAGTTGCAGCCATTTCAAGAGAGGCAGCTTCCAGGGAATGGAACAGATGTGTTGGGGATGACTTGTAGAACTCAAGACATGAGGCATTATGAAGTTGCTGATGGATCAAGAGGGAATTACATAGGGAGGGAGTTATCTCATGAAGGCTTTTTTAAAGTTGGACATTTTATGGAAAATAGAAGTGATTTTGCCAGCGGAGTGCATGAGGCTGATAGGTCAGAGAAACTAATGACGAATGTGGGAAGTGAATCTCTTACTGATTGGACTGCTGATGCTAGTATAAATGCCGCTCAGAGGGCGGCAGAGTGGGAGAAGTATAACAGAATGACTGGTTATGTAGTAGATAGACAGAGTTCTGAAAAAGTGAGTGATAGGCTGCGCATGGAGTGGAGCCAAGTAAGAAGTAATGAGAACATGAGTGGTGAAGATCCAACGTACAAATTCAACGAAACTAATAACAGACAGGATATCGGGCATGAGGGAACTAAAGGAGGTGAATCTCAAATACCAGTTGACAGAAGTGTGGCAAAACTTATAAACAGTGTAAATAGAAATCCGCCCAGCCATTCAGTTGGCATAGAAGAAGGTGCTGCTTTACTTGAGACTAATTCAGGTTTGATTGTAAGGAAAGAAGAGCCTAAGACTGTAGAGTTGGATGCCCAGAATACTGGCCCAAGCAGTGATGGTGATGAACTCATAAATGATGTTGGTGCTGATGTGACCTTTGAGGAGAGTAAGGAATTGGATCTAGAGAATTTTGAAACTAAAATGAACAACCAATGCAAAAGCCACAAAAAAGCAAAAGGCAATATCTTTGTAGTAGAGACCAGAAGTAATATGATGCCTGTAAATGGTCCCCTAACGAAGGGCCAGCGCATGATGCCAGGCACGTGGCGCAAGAGTAAGCGGAAAAAGAAAAACTTTTTTTATGAAAAGCGCAAGCAAAACAGGAGGAAAGAGTGCATGGTTCCAGGATGTTTCCTGAGAGCATGCAGTAACAGGTTTGTAGACTTCCCAGAAGACTTGGAGAAGAGGAAAGAGTGGGCAGAGAAGACAAAGTTGAATGAGAAATTCCCTGATGTGGATCCTCTGGTGCCTTTGCCCGTTCGAGTGGGTCTGTGCATGGGACACTTCCGGGAGGATGACTTCAATGTTATACCCCGAGGAGAAGGAAAGGTTTGCTCATTGAAAGATGGAGTTGATCCCAGCATTTTCCCATGGGTTGAAAATGCTATGTCCATGAAAACTGGCATGGATATTTTCAAGGGCAGCAAAGCTAGCCGTGAGGCGAAGCTGCTCACAAGAATGAAGAGTGAGTTGGACAATATGCTTAACCCACCAAGTCAAAGTGAGTTCATCATTCACTCCTACCAGCCTAGAAGAAAAAACATTGTGCCTCCTCTCAAGATTAGCCTGAGGGCATGTGTTGCAAGTGCTAAGAAAAAAAAGAAAAAGGCAGCTAAGGCAAAAAAGAAGCACAATCGAGAGAGAAAACGGGAGAAGGGCTATGATGTAATTTCCAATGAAGATCCCCTCTATGATGTCAAAGTCGAGAACTTTGAGAACTTTGAGGAGGATATCATAGAAAGAGAGCCGAGCATGGAGGGCCACAGCCTGAGCTCATCTACTGATCAGGGAGCCCAGGTCTTCACTGGCCTAAATCACTTTCTGGCTCCCTATTTTAATGGTACGTCTGTCAATGAACTCCCAAGCCCAGACATTTTAGGTTCAGTTAATGTACACCTCATAGCAACATGTGTTCAGGCAGCTATAAGTCCAATGATGGCAAGATTGGAAGCTTTCCAAGAGACTGTTGAAAGCAGGATGGAGCAGCTAGAGGGCAGAGTCAGCACACGTCTAGGAGTCTTAGAAGAAAAAGTCAGTATTTGCCTGGAAAAACTAGGCCAGGTTGTGCCAAACACAACACAAAGAAGAAACGTGGATGCAGAAACTGTAGGCACTGTTGCATCTCAGGAGGACCCAAGTCCAGCGGGAACGTTTGAAATATCAGACTTAAATGCTTGCGAGGGGGAAACAGCTACTCAAGCCACACTCACAGAGGATCCCATTCAACCATTAGGAGATGAGGATGCTGCTGAAGCAGATGCATCTCCCATTGCCTTGGGAAGTGGATTCACAGATTCATCAATTCATCAGATGGAGATGGACCTCAAACCTTTTGCCATTAGTGAGAGGGAATATGAGATGATGGAGGGAGAAGATTTGGAAGTACAAATGAACAATGTACCTTGATACTCAAATTTGCAAGTGCAATTTTTTTTCTTTTATGAAAATAAAAACTCATTTTGTTAATCTTAAAACTAGTCATCTATCACAATCATGTTTGGTCATGTGAATATTAGATTATTATTGGATTATAAATAGAAGAAAACTATATTGTCAAAAAATATATAAATTCTTTGATACTGTTAATCAAAATTTACTTGCGTGTTATTGAGAAAGTGTGTGTTTTAGTAAATCACTGACAGAAGGATAGATGGAATAATCAAATTTGTGAGTGAGTGAGTGAAAGAGTGATTGATTGATTGATTGGGTTATTGCTTGGTTGGTTTCTTAAGTAATACATTTAGTTAGTGAAAGAGTAATATAGTGAGTGAAAGAGAATAATGAATAAATGAGTGGGTG
>NC_061841.1:8133030-8135530 GCF_019202785.1 Penaeus chinensis
ACCCCTCAAGGGGACCCTGAGGGGTGGACTATTTTTTTCCCCAACATACTCCAGGCTTATCATGGCCAATAATGAAGACATAACCCCAATCTTAGGGGCAATGAGGCTTGCCCCTTTATCAAATAGCCTCAATCCCAGCTCTCCTTTGACCAAGGCTCTGAACACTGCAACAACTCCCCCATCATCAATGCATACTAGTACAGTATCAACCCTAATCAACAACCAACCCCCAGGAGACATTTCTACTCTCCCAACATGCTCAACTTCAACACCTTTACTCACACAACCTTCTTCATCAACCACCCCATCTCCCCTTATTACTACCTTACAACCTTATTGCCCACCTCCCCGTAACACTACCCCCCTCAACACTACTCCCTCCTCCACACGTCCCCGCACTTCTACTACCCCCACCTCTACAAGAATCCTAAATACTCTATTTAGCCCAGCCAAATGGGACCGATTTTTCGTGATCCCTCCCACAGCTCCCTACTCTCAAAACACCCTCCTCTTCCAACAATGCCTCCAAAAACAAGTAGGCAAAGTCTCTTTCCGTAGCCGACGCGACCACTCCCGTCTCGTCACAGTAACAACTGAAAACGAAGCTATAGCATTAACAAAACTAACTGATCTATGTGGTAATCCCATCCCTACAGAACCTCATCCAACCCTCAATACTTGCACTAGAACTGTCTCTATCTCCCCAACAGATTGCCCAATCAATGACAAAGAATGGTCAGATTGTGGAGAGGACTCGCTTGTCTCACAGACTATGATGCAACATATGTACAATGCTACTCCATTCCTCCCAGAGGAAATCGTAAGAAATCCATCAACATTGCCAATATTACTTTCCGTAGATATGACCTTCCCTTAAATGTTTACAAAGGTGGGGAATCCCTACCTGTCCGACCATACCAACCTCCTCCTCGTCAGTGCCAGAATTGTTGGCATTTAGGACATCTTGCCAAACATTGCCGTTCCATAGCCAGATGCCCGCTATGTGCCCAACCTGGCCATACTCGATCAAATTGCTCTGCACAATCACGCACATGTGCAAACTGTGGCGGCCCCCATAATGTATTTTATAGAGGCTGCCCCACCTACAAATTTGAGTCTGAGGTAGCAACTCTCAGATTCAGACTTGGACTCACTCTACGTGAAGCCAGACAGGAAGCACGTCGACAAGGCTTTTCTCTTACCCCCTACTCCAGTAACGTCGCTCACTCTGCCAATCCCCCTACCTCCCAAGCTCCTACACCCTCTCCTAAACCCAACCCCCCTCCATCTAACTTCCCCTCTTCTACCTCCTACCTTCCCCAGTCAAATTCTTTTGCCATCCTAAACCCAGACACTCCAATCTCTACCCAATCAAATTCTTTTGCTATCCTAAATCCAGACACCCCAATCTCTACTACAGCCCCAACACCTTCCCCTCTCCCTCCCCGCACTACCCGCAGCAGACAGAATAAACGTTCCACCCCCTCTTCCCCTACCTCACAATCACCTCCACCTTCCTTTGCTCCTATTCAGACACCAGACTTCTCTTCCCCCCCTCACAAGAAAACCTTTATCTCACAAAACTCCCCAACCAACTCCACTACAGAAACTCTTGAAGATATCCAGAACTACATCCCAAACTAATACTCATCCACCTTACAACACCACCTCCCAACCTCATTCTTTATCACACCCTCTAGCACCTTCCCCTTCAAATTATCCAACACGCACTGCAATCTTTGCCAGTAAATCAACGAAAGTATAACTATCCTTCTTTGGAACATTCGCGGTTTCCGAATGTTCCTCTTTCAGTCCCACATATTCTATTGTCATGCCCACGTCCTCCCTACATAGACATCCCAACTTATCAGACATCCTTACAGAATCTCACACTTTCTGCCTTGACAACCTGTTTTCCTTCCTCAAACGCATATATATCCTTCACTTGATCTAACCCCTTTACATTACCTCATCCGACCCTAACCCATTCACTCACCAACTCCTTAACCCAGCTTTTAACAACTAATCACTAACCCAACCATCCTTCACAAACATTAACTATAGTGTTATATGACCTTAGATGTCTAGCACATTTATTGCTTTTAACCATTAACCAATTAACCTCCTGCAACCCCTTGCTCGTTGTTGTTGTGGGGGGTGGGGGGGCTTAGGAAACAGATGTTGAGACCTAGTATGGGGAACACCCCTACCTCAGCTCGCTCCAACTATTTTTGCATGGTCCTTTCTTCTCCCCTTTCCTTTCCCTTCTCTTCGCCATCCCCTTTTGTCCCTTTCCCAAGGTGTGAGGGCCGTGCTGAAAGAATGAAAGGCTGGCTTTGTGTCAGTCCTGAACGGCCTCCGGGAGCCATGGGCACGGTATTCCCTTGTTTAATTGCCTAACCCAGATCCGACCCGACCCCTGCTCTTCTCTTGACCACGGCTCCGACGAACTAATGCTAATACCCCCTCCTCGATGCTTGCTGTCAGCTCTGTCCGTTCC
>NC_061841.1:8143030-8155530 GCF_019202785.1 Penaeus chinensis
CAGCAGAGATCTTTAGTCCTGTCCTACAACACTCCTCTGACACGAGGTCCAGACAACGCTGGGCTTTATTCTGGCTGCGTGGTCCAGTGGAGGTGATAGCGAGATCGTCTGCATACGAGATGATCTGGCACCCCACTGGGAGATTTATGTTGACGATGCAGGACATTAAAGTGTTGAATAGGGCTGGACTGAGAACCCCACCCTGTGGCGTTCCATTTTCGAGCGGCATGTGCTGCGATAGGTGACCCTGGAATTTGACATTGGCAGTCCTGTTCCTGAAGTAGTCACCTATCCAAGCCAAGAGCTTTCCTCTGATTCCCTTCTGGATCAGGCTTTCCTGAATGGCAAGCGGACTTGCCAGTTCAAAAGCCTTCTCCAGGTCAAGGAATACCACCACAGCTGGGCCCTTGCTGATTGTGCTTAAGAGCGTGGCTAAGCTGTGTGCTGTGCCCATGCCCCTTGTGAACCCGTGAAGGTGTTCGTGCGGGGCTCCCGTTTTCCATTGAAGCCGGTTTAGTACCATCCTCTCAGCCGTCTTGGCCAGGCAGCTGAGCAGAGAGATGGGGCGGTACTTCCCCGGCTCCTTTGGTTTTGGGACGGGAACTATGGTAGCCCTCTTCCAACTCTGGGGTAGAGTGGAAGTTTCCCAGGACTTGTTGATGAGTTGCAAGAGTGCACGCTCACCTGCTAGTCCTAGGTGGGAGATAATGGGGTACGAGATCCCATCAGAGCCCGGGGCTGTGTTGGAACTGGTTTTATAGGCTTTCCTTAGTTCCCTCAGAGAAAAGATAACGTCTGAGTTATCGGGTTCGGCTGCCCTTTCTCTGATCTGAGCGTGTCTGTCTGGCTGTAGACGCTCTTGTCTTGCCCTCAGCTCGGCTGGCAGACTGTTGCTGCTCGTTCTCGCAGAGAACTCGTGCGCCAGTCTGTTAGCCTCTGCTTGGGGGTCGTGATGGGTGCACCTCGGGGCTGAGCGGCTGGTAGCTCGCTTGACCCGTTGCCACAGCTCTGAAAGGGTGGTTTGGTGGTCGAAGGACTCACACCATTCCAGCCACTTTTCCTGCCTGACTCTGTTGGCAGTTTCCTTGGCATCCATGACAGCTTCCCTTAGGAGGGATAGGTTGTCAGGGGTTCTTTGCCTTCGGAATAGTTTTCGGCACATGTTCACCCTGTGGTTGACCTCCCTGATCTCGTCATTGAAGTACCAGGCGTCTTTGTGACTTCTGGACCCAGGCCGAGTTTTGGGTATGGTCTGTGAGGCTGCTTCATTAATGGCGTTTAGCAGGCTGGCTTCGAGCACTTCCACATTTTCGCTTTGTGGGGGATTGTTGCATCTCAGACAGAGGGCCAAGGCGTTTTGAAACGCCTGCCAGTTGGCCTTGTCTGTTTTCCATCTTGGATTTGGTCTTAGGATTTCGGCTGGGCCAGCATCCATGAGGGTAGTTATAGTGCCGTAATGGTCACTTGTGACGGTCTCATCGACACACCAGCCAATCCTCCCCACCAGAGTCGCAGTGGCCAGGGTGAGGTCTAGGACCCCTCCTCTGACATGCGTTGGCTCTTGGGTGTTGAGGAGAGCGATCTCAGGGAATGTCTCTAGCACGTCGGCTATGTGATTGCCGGCCGCATCCGGTGCCCGGCAGGGAGCCAGGATGGGGTGGTGTGCATTGAAGTCTCCCCCTATGATCACTCGGTCGTGTGCAGCAGAAGCACAGACCTGGCTGATGTCTAAGCTTTTACAGCGTGGCCGGCTGTACACATTGTACAGTTTGAGGGGCCCCCCGGCCAGGTGAACCTCGACGGCAAGGGATTCAACATCGTCTCCACAGTGCGATGCATCGGCTATTGCGGAGCAGGGGATTGTTGCTCTCACAAGGGTGATCAAGCCTCTCTTGCCAGGTGTTCGTGGCAGTGTGAAGGCATGGTACCCTGAGAAGCGAACAGTGTCCACTGTTAATGTCTCCTGGAGCATGACAATGTCAATGTTCCTTGATCGCACTACTGCTTGGAGAAAAGCGTTCTTTGCAGAGAAGCTATTGATGTTCCACTGTAGGATGCTTAGATGGTGTGTCATGATGTTACTCAGTGATAGTTACATCAGAGACATCGTCGGAGTCTGATAACTCCATTGCGAGGTCCTCGTTGGTTGAGGGCTCCTCGTCTGTTGTCAGGCTATCCTTGGGTCCACTGGGGGGTGGAGAGCCTTTGGTAGCTCTGACTTTGGTTGGTTCGGCTTTTCTCTCAGGCTTTTTCTTGGCTGGCCTTGCTGGCCTTGCCTGGGCAAGGTCAGCGTGATCTGGCTCTGGCTGCACAGATTCAGCCTGTTTTGGCTCTGCCTGTGAAGGCATGGCCTGGTTTGGAGTGGGGAGGGGAGTCTCGTCCTGGGGTGAGGGTGAGGCTGGTTTTTCTCTAGCCAGCTTTCTTCCCTTCAGGGCTGCGACAGTCTGGGTCATTGCCGTCATGGCGACCGAAACTGCCTTCTCGGCCTCCTCACTCGACCTCCCCAGGGCTGTTGCTACTGCTGTGACAACAGCAGTTAACAGGAGAGTCATATCGTCCTCGTCAAAGAGGAGATGATCATCTGTTGGGGAGGTTTTTGTGGTGCTCTTAGAAACTTTTTTCTTTAGTTTCTTTTTCTGCACCTTTGGCATTGTCGGAAACTCCTTTTTGTTGGAGACATCCGGTGTCGGCTGGGGGGCGGCTTCCTTCCTCTTACGAGGTCGGAGGGCCTTTTCGCTTTTGTTCCTTCCCCAGACATGGGTGCCCGGTGGGGCAGGAAGAAAGTCTGATCGGTTTTGAGCAACCTCTTGTCGCCTGAGGGCCGCCTTTTTCCTGACAGAGCAAGTCAGGCTCCAGGCATGATGCTTCTTGGCACAGTTGGGACATTTGGCTGTTGTGTCCCTCTTTTCCTCTTTGTATGCCTTGAGGCATACCTCTGTGTTGTGTGCCCAAAGAGGGGGGGGGGGGTTTGGTTTGCGAAGTTCTAGCTTCGCCCGGGCCTTCTAGATATGGCCCGGCCTGTGTCAGCTTTTTTACGGCTGTCTCATTGAGTTGTCTGACACTCGGTGCTTACCGTGGCGGCGGGATTGCCAGCAAGCGCTCCTGCCGCCATGGTGTAAGCATTTCGCATAGCCTCTTTACCAGCACGGCGGCTGTTGTGGGCGGTCCATGTCTCAGGAATTGTGTATGGTTACAATTTTCTAGGTAGTGGACTAGTGTGGCGTTCGGCTCGCCGCAGTGCTTGCAGCACCATTCATCGCGTTCGATTGTTGGGATAATCTGCCATGCACAGTGGTAACCTAGGCGCATTCTGTGAAGAATGACTTCGGTACCTCTGTTGCTTACTTCAGAGAGTGCCAGTGGTTCAGAGCCTGTGGCGTCTGAGTACCAGCTGGCCGAGGGGGAGGTTCTCGTTTCCTCTCTGTGGAGCTGCCGTAGGAAGGTACGACCGACCAAGGCACACTTCTCCATAAGTAATTTTCGGCTCGGTTTTATCGTCATGGGATTTGGGGGCATACCCCTGCCAGCGGCAGCTAGTCTGTCAGCAAGCTCGTTCCCTCTGATGCCGATGTGGCTTGGGACCCAATTGATGATAATTCTTCTACCCTGAGCAAGAATTCTCTGTGCCATTGTGAGAATCGTGGTCAGTAGGTAGATGTTGTCTGTGGGTGAGCTGTGCTGAAGACAGTCAATGGCTGCCCTGGAGTCTGTGTGTATGACCACGTGTCCTTCCCTTAGGGACGCGTGGCCTAGGGCTCCCATGATTGCAACTGCCTCTGCCTGTAGCGAGGAGGCGTTGTCTGTTACCCTCATGGATCGCGTGGCATCCCTAGCTGCAAAGCCGGCGCCTGCAGTGTGGCTCAAGGGATCGACCGATCCATCCGTGTAGTATGTTCTACTACCCGGAGGAGTGATGGCTGCAATGACCCTGTGGGCTTCTGCCTTTAGGCTAGGCATGGGGTATAGGCTCTTTTTCATTGACAGGTTCATTATGTTGAACTCTATCAGGCTCAGTGCCCACGGCGGGGCTTCGGCAAAGTCGGGGTGGGGGGAGTCCATGCCCTTAGCAAGAAGCTGTTCTTTGAGCTGATGGCGTATCAACACCCTGGCTGTATGAGACAGCCAGGAGTTGTTTGCAACGAGCTCGTTGTCTTGTTCGAGGCATCTGACTAATTTTTGTCTTAGGCTTGTGTTCCTGGGAGCCTGGATGACCTTTGACAGAAATTGTGTTGCCGTTAGATCGATTCGTGAGTCCAGGGGGAGAAGGTTTGCCTCCATCAGGAGGTTGAGGACCTTCGTCCACCTCGGGGCACCCAGAATGATCCTGGCAGCTTCATTTTGGACTGTTTCTAATTTGTCTGTGTGCTTTTTCTTTGCAGCAATTAGAGCGACTGAGGCATAGTCCACAATGGGCCGGACAGCATGTACATAGAATGATCTTAGTACTTTGTGTCTGGCCCCTATGCGTCTCCCAGTCATTGCTCTCATGACAGACAGTCTTGCTTTGGTTCGGTCAACCAGGTACTGGACCTCCTTATGGAAGGAGAGGGTCCGGTCTATCCTTACCCCAAGGTATAGGTAGTCCTTGACCCATTCTAATTCCACTCCCTGGATTTTCAGTCTTGTGCCTCGAACTCTCTGTCTTAAAGCCATGGCTTTGGATTTGGCAGCAGAGATCTTTAGTCCCGTCCTACAACACTCCTCTGACACGAGGTCCAGACAACGCTGGGCTTTATTCTGGCTGCGTGGTCCAGTGGAGGTGATAGCGAGATCGTCTGCATACGAGATGATCTGGCACCCCACTGGGAGGTTTATGTTGAGGATACAGGACATTAAAGTGTTGAATAGGGATGGACTGAGAACCCCACCCTGTGGCGTTCCATTTTCGAGCGGCATGTGCTGCGATAGGTGACCCTGGAATTTGACATTGGCAGTCCTGTTCCTGAAGTAGTCACCTATCCAAGCCAAGAGCTTTCCTCTGATTCCCTTCTGGATCAGGCTTTCCTGAATGGCAAGCGGACTTGCCAGTTCAAAAGCCTTCTCCAGGTCAAGGAATACCACCACAGCTGGGCCCTTGCTGATTGTGCTTAAGAGCGTGGCTAAGCTGTGTGCTGTGCCCATGCCCCTTGTGAACCCGTGCAGGTGTTCGTGCGGGGGTCCCGTTTTCCATTGAAGCCGGTTTAGTACCATCCTCTCAGCCGTCTTGGCCAGGCAGCTGAGCAGAGAGATGGGGCGGGTACTTCCCCGGCTCCTTTGGTTTTGGGACGGGAACTATGGTAGCCCTCTTCCAACTCTGGGGTAGAGTGGAAGTTTCCCAGGACTTGTTGATGAGTTGCAAGAGTGCACGCTCACCTGCTAGTCCTAGGTGGGTGATAATGGGGTACGAGATCCCATCAGAGCCCGGGGCTGTGTTGGAACTGGTTTTATAGGCTTTCCTTAGTTCCCTCAGAGAAAAGATAACGTCTGAGTTATCGGGTTCGGCTGCCCTTTCTCTGATCTGAGCTTGTCTGTCTGGCTGTAGACGCTCTTGTCTTGCCCTCAGCTCGGCTGGCAGACTGTTGCTGCTCGTTCTCGCAGAGAACTCGTGCGCCAGTCTGTTAGCCTCTGCTTGGGGGTCGTGATGGGTGCACCTCGGGGCTGAGCGGCTGGTAGCTCGCTTGACCCGTTGCCACAGCTCTGAAAGGGTGGTTTGGTGGTCGAAGGACTCACACCATTCCAGCCACTTTTCCTGCCTGACTCTGTTGGCAGTTTCCTTGGCATCCGTGACAGCTTCCCTTAGGAGGGATAGGTTGTCAGGGGTTCTTTGCCTTCGGAATAGTTTTCGGCACATGTTCACCCTGTGGTTGACCTCCCTGATCTCGTCATTGAAGTACCAGGCGTCTTTGTGACTTCTGGACCCAGGCCGAGTTTTGGGTATGGTCTGTGAGGCTGCTTCATTAATGGCGTTTAGCAGGCTGGCTTCGAGCACTTCCACATTTTCGCTTTGTGGGGGATTGTTGCATCTCAGACAGAGGGCCAAGGCGTTTTGAAACGCCTGCCAGTTGGCCTTGTCTGTTTTCCATCTTGGATTTGGTCTTAGGATTTCGGCTGGGCCAGCATCCATGAGGGTAGTTATAGTGCCGTAATGGTCACTTGTGACGGTCTCATCGACACACCAGCCAATCCTCCCCACCAGAGTCGCAGTGGCCAGGGTGAGGTCTAGGACCCCTCCTCTGACATGCGTTGGCTCTTGGGTGTTGAGGAGAGCGATCTCAGGGAATGTCTCTAGCACGTCGGCTATGTGATAGCCGGCCGCATCCGGTGCCCGGCAGGGAGCCAGGATGGGGTGGTGTGCATTGAAGTCTCCCCCTATGATCACTCGGTCGTGTGCAGCAGAAGCACAGACCTGGCTGATGTCTAAGCTTTTACAGCGTGGCCGGCTGTACACATTGTACAGTTTGAGGGGCCCCCCGGCCAGGTGAACCTCGACGGCAAGGGATTCAACATCATCTCCACAGTGCGATGCATCGGCTATTGCGGAGCAGGGGATTGTTGCTCTCACAAGGGTGATCAAGCCTCTCTTGCCAGGTGTTCGTGGCAGTGTGAAGGCATGGTACCCTGAGAAGCGAACAGTGTCCACTGTTAATGTCTCCTGGAGCATGACAATGTCAATGTTCCTTGATCGCACTACTGCTTGGAGAAAAGCGTTCTTTGCAGAGAAGCTATTGATGTTCCACTGTAGGATGCTTAGATGGTGTGTCATGATGTTACTCAGTGATAGTTACATCAGAGACATCGTCGGAGTCTGACAACTCCATTGCGAGGTCCTCGCTAGTTGAGGGCTCCTCGTCTGTTGTCAGGCTATCCTTGGGTCCACTGGGGGGTGGAGAGCCTTTGGTAGCTCTGACTTTGGTTGGTTCGGCTTTTCTCTCAGGCTTTTTCTTGGCTGGCCTTGCTGGCCTTGCCTGGGCAATATCAGCGTGATCTGGCTCTGGCTGCACAGATTCAGCCTGTTTTGGCTCTGCCTGTGAAGGCATGGCCTGGTTTGGAGTGGGGAGAGGAGTCTCGTCCTGGGGTGAGGGTGAGGCTGGTTTTTCTCTAGTCAGCTTTCTTCCCTTCAGGGCTGCGACAGTCTGGGTCATTGCCGTCATGGCGACCGAAACTGCCTTCTCGGCCTCCTCACTCGACCTCCCCAGGGCTGTTGCTACTGCTGTGACAACAGCAGTTAACAGGAGAGTCATATCGTCCTCGTCAAAGAGGAGATGATCATCTGTTGGGGAGGTTTTTGTGGTGCTCTTAGAAACTTTTTTCTTTAGTTTTTTTTTCTGCACCTTTGGCATTGTCGGAAACTCCTTTTTGTTGGAGACATCCGGTGTCGGCTGGGGGGCGGCTTCCTTCCTCTTAGGAGGTCGGGGGGCCTTTTCGCTTTTGTTCCTTCCCCAGACATGGGTGCCCGGTGGGGCAGGAACAAAGTCTGATCGGTTTTGAGCAACCTCTTGTCGCCTGAGGGCCGCCTTTTTCCTGACAGAGCAAGTCAGGCTCCAGGCATGATGCTTCTTGGCACAGTTGGGACATTTGGCTGTTGTGTCCCTCTTTTCCTCTTTGTATGCCTTGAGGCATACCTCTGTGTTGTGTGCCTTGCTACAGACACCACATTTAGGCTTGGCTGTACAGTTAGCCTTGTGGTGACCGTATTTCTGGCACTTGAAACACCGAAGTGGTTCTGGCACATACGTTCGAAGGTTGTAGGTGCCCCAGTTACCCAGATCAAGGGTAGTGGTTGGGGCACCTTTCATGGTCACCAGGACTTGCCTGGTTGGGGTCTTCCCCTTCGACATTCGGGAAGCCTGCACGACCTGTGGGTGTGAAGCGATCAGCTCCACATCGTACGAGACTGAGAAGCCAAGTAGCACCATCTTGGTTCTCTTTTCCTCGGGAATTAGTGGGGAAAGACTCACTTTTCTCCCATCAGTTAGCTCCTTCGTTTCCCGGAGGAAATTTAAGGTAGCTTGATCTTTGGGCATTATGATCATGCCCTGATCTCGGGCGACCCGGATCGACAACCGGATTTTCCGTTGCAACTCCAATGCCCTGACCAATTGGTAGGCATTGTCGAAGCCTTCGGGTTTAGCTGGCACTTTGAACTGGGTGAAGCGTTTAGGGGGTCCCGACTCTTCATCAGAGTCGGTATCCGGCCTCGGACGCTTCGGCCCGCCCTTTCGGCTTTCGGGCTTGTTTGAGGAGGCAGGAGCTGATGCGGCTGGTTCAGCCTGCTCTCCCCTCTCAGTCGGGGAGGCCGTCTGTGAACTCAGGGGCCTCCCTGGCTTAGCTGCTGGCCTGGAGAGGCCAGCTCGCGAGTCAAGATCTTTGACTATTCGGTGGACAGACCCATTGGCTTCGGTCTTGTCCACCTTAGCAGCAGGGGTGACAGTGTCATCCTGTGCTTGGGGCTTTCTTTTGCCACCGGAAGGCGCATATGCCTTCATGGTGACTACCGTGGTCTGGGCCTTGCGCGGTTCGTCAACTGTAAGTTCAGTCTGAGGGGGGTGTTTGATTGTTTTTTCCATGAATTGGTAAGTGCTTCATCCTCTCACGCCCCCACCCACCACGGAGTCCAACAAGGGGAAGCTGAGTGTCAGAACCAGTGTCTAACAGCAACAGGAGTGATGAGAGGATATACGCAGCCAATAGCCATTGTGACGGCACTCACGGACCATTGTGAGTGCCAATGGCGGCATGACTGCTTGACCCTAGCCTCCCGGGGGAGACCAGCCGATTGACCGTGACCGGGCCGGGATCAGGCCGCCTGTCTTGCTGGAATAGAGGACCAAAGAGGCGTGTTGCTAGCCGCAGGGCGTACTCGTTCACGGCATCGCTCAACCTCCAGGACTCCCGTCTCCACAGCGCACAAGGCTGCCACGCACGGCAAACGCGTGGGTAGGTGTAAACCCCTGGGGAGAGACCAGAGGGGATGCCCTTCCACCTACGAGACATCATTGTTTGGAGCCTTTTTGCTCAGCCCTCTGAGGCAGCCACCCAAAGGTTGCTTCACTGCAGTGAGGGAAGAGGAGTCTTGCACTTTTACCAGGCAGTTCCTTTCATCCCTCTGAAGCAACCACCCAAAGGTTGTTTCACCTCAGTGAGGAAGGAAAGGACCTGTGTCTTTTCAAAGTAGTTCCCCCTTCCCTCTAAAACAGCCACCCAAAGGTTGTTTCACCTCAGTGAGGGAAGGGAGGTTTTGCGTTCTTGTCAGGCACTTCCTTTCGTTCCCCTGAAGCAACCACCCAAAGGTTGTTTCACCTCAGTGAGGAAGGAAAGGACCTGTGTCTTATCGAAGTGGTTCACCCTTCCCTCTAAAACAGCCACCCAAAGGCTGTTTCACCTCAGTGAGGGAAGGGAGGTTTTGCGTTCTTGCCAGGCAGTTCCTTACATTCCCCTGAAGCAACCACCCAAAGGTTGTTTCACCTCAGTGAGGAAGGAAAGGACCTGTGTCTTTTCAAAGTGTTTCCCCCTTCCCTCTGAAGCAGCCATCCAAAGGCTGTTTCACCTCAGTGAGGGAAGGGGGGTTTTGTCCTTTTTGTCAGCTGGTTCCTTTCATCCCTCTGAAGCAACCATCCAAAGGTTGTTTCACCTCAGTGAGGGGGGGGCGGTACTCGAAAACCATTCCGGACGTCTAGACGGGAGCGGTCGCCTGTGTGAAGGGCAGGGCCACAAACCGACCGAGAAGCGGGGCGGCACGGGGAATGGTTACCCCGGCGGCCCCCGGCCGGCTGCGTGGCGCTAGCCCGCGACCTTTGCCGTGCCCGTGGCCCAAAGAGAGTCTTGCAAAATGGGAAACAGAGGCCGGATGGGAAACACTCAGACGAAGATTATGAAGTATGAAGAAACAGGGATAAGTACAAGAGAAAGTTTCATGAGGGGGAAATATGATCTCAGGAATATTTATTGCAAACAAGTCCGGGTCACAGGAACGGAGATCAACAAGTCAACGTAAATGGGGAAAAAGAAATAGATCAATGCTGCTGAGTCATAGGATGAAAAGCGACAGAAATATAATTTCGAGGACTGACTTTAATAAACTAATGGCCTAAGCTTGAGGAACAATTCTTATTTTTCTTCTTCTAACAAAACTCTGTGGTATCATATGACGAATTTAATCAGATAAAAGAAATATGGTTAGCAGTTTAGTTTCGATGGCCCCCATTTCTAACGTGTCGCTACCATGCAACAAATTTGATTTTTTTGAAAAGCGGCGAAAACTTGATGACGTCATAGAGGCACTTTTCCCAAATTCTACTACTAACTCTTCTTTTTTTGTCTTTCTTTCTCTTTCGTGCATTCATTCATTAAGTTTCTAAAAGAAGTAACTAGTAACCTACTGTCTTTTCCTCACTTTTTCATTCACATTTCTTCATTCTCCCTTTCTCTCATCCATTCCTTCATACTCTTTCTTACTTACCATTTTCCCCCCTCATTTATTCATTCATTTATGAGTCTATTCACCCCCTTTCCCCCTTTCTATCCTCTCACTATTGAATAGATCATACTGATTAGATTCCACGCTAAATTTGCTTGGCTGACCTTCACCAAATTTCCACCGAAAAATCAATCAGCCCAATCTGTTGATTCAGAAATAAGTTAATCGCTTACTATCACGTCATTCAATATTCCATTGCTTTCTGAGATTCGCATTTTAGTGAGCGGGCGAACTTTGGGGGTGATTTCCGTCAAATCCACTTATCATGTTAAATCAGTTTGTTGAGTATTATCAAATGAAACCAAACAACAAATTTCGGTAAAACAAGAAAAGAGCCTGGCCATTACCATTAAGGAAAATATAGACTTATTTTCGGCCTCGAATTTAGGGAAGGACACCGTGAATTTAGGGAAGGACACCGGTGACATTTCTAATTTATAATGATTGGCGATCATCTGTTTAGCGTACATTGGTTTATTACACCCAGTTAACCAACTTTTTATCTATTACTTTCACTGGTTTATTATGGCCAACCAACTTTATATTCATTACTTTGATTACACCCAGTCAACGAACTTATCTATCTATTATCTATTACTTTTATTATGGTTTATTATACCCAGTCAACCAAGTTTATATGTTTCTTTTGCTATTGCATATAACACCCAGTGAGCCAAATTTATATTAATTACTTTTACTGCGGTTAAAATAATTATTAATATAAACTGTATCCTATGACTTCATCTGCCAACTGAGACGCCGGATATCAGCTTATTCTCTTTTAGGAGGAAAAATGCGGAAGAATTTTAACACGGGAGCAGAATTGGGATGTCCTTTATACACCGAGGACTCGAATGTGTCAATACCAAAGTGCCTCTTTATAAAATCGACAGTTGATTAAGCACGCTAATACTTCCTTCCTGTTGCGTATCTTAGTGGAAGGTTCACGAGGGAGGGATGTGACAGGGGACAGTCAAGAGAATGTTCTTCTCGATCAGCGAGAACGAAAATGTGCAACTTTCTCTAATTTTGATATCGGGTCGCGGGGGGAGGGGGGGGGGGGGATTCTTTACGCACACGAAAATTAAGTTAGGTATGTGTAAACATCTATTTGTCTATTCTCCTCCTCCCCCTCCTCCTTATTATCATTGTCATTGTCATTGTAATCACCGTCATCATCATTGCCATTACCAAGATCTTTGTACTTATTTTTGGCATTAATCTCATGATCATATTGATACACACTATCACTATCTTCGCCATTACAGATTTTATTCCTTCGTTTTATATAATTGCTATCTTTACCAGCAACTTGAATAAACAAATAAACAATCAAATTGGTATTTATCCTGGAAAAAATAAGAAACGTGAAAATGATGCCAACCGATATTTATCAAGAGAAATAAAACAAATAAAAAAAAAAATATTGAGAAAACTTGCTAAAATGTGTATGGCAACTTAACCTTAATACTCTTGAGATCGTTGGCACTGATAATAAAGATAATGAGGGGAAATGGGGATAATGAGGAAATATGGGACAAAGTAATCGATGAGAGGCAGGAGTCATGAATAATTTAAATATGTAGAGTCGACTAGCATGCCCGTCTAAAAAAAAAAAAAAAAAAAAAAAAAAAAAAAGACGACATGGAAACTGCCCTCAGCCAACTAGGTCGAATTCGAGTTGGAAAAAGATATGACGTAATGATTTACAATAATAATGATGTGAATAATGTTAATGACGTAATGATAACAATAAAAATTATAATATTATTAATGGTGATAATGATAATGATAGTAATAATGATAATAATAACAGTACAAATAATAATGATTATAATAATAATGGCGATGCTGACAATATTAAAACATATATAAACACCAATAACAACAACAATAATAGAATCATTGTAATTAAACTAACCAATATGTAAAACACAAGACGATAAAATAGTATTACAAGAAACAACAACTACAACAACAAAACGAGATAAAATATTGATTAAGGAAAAATTTGCCTACCAAATATATGAACAATGTTAGTCAT
>NC_061841.1:8160530-8168030 GCF_019202785.1 Penaeus chinensis
GGTAATACTACTACTAACAATAATAATGATAACGATAATAATGATGATAATGATAATAACAATAATAACAACAACAACAGCAAGGCAACACTAACAATAACAATAATAATAGAAGTAATTATAACAATAATAATGATGATAATAATACTAACAGTAGTAGTAGTTATAGAAAATAATAATAATAATAACAAGAGCAGTAATAATAAAGGTTACAATGATAATAATGATAATGATAATAATAGGAACAGCAACAACAACAACCGCAACCGCAATAATGATAATAATGATAATGATAATGATAACAATAATCATAATAGTGATGATAATGACAATAATAAAAACATTTCAATAACATAATTAATTATAAGACGATGATGATGATGATAATGATAATGATAATGATAATGATAATGATAATGATAATGATAATGATAATGATAATGATAATAATAATAATAATAATAATGATAATAATAATAATGATAATGATATCAATACAAAGGTAATAACAATGCTAATAATAAAAGTAATAATACTAATAATAATGATGAAAAAAATAAAAATAAGGAAAATGATAATAACAATCGCAGAAAATTATCTTCCTCTGTCTCCTATTTAAGCCATATTTTCTTTTATTTATTCATTTATTTTTCTTCATCTGCCTTCATTCTGAATTCACGTAATTATTCATATTCTTATTTCATGCAACTTATGATAACACTTTATTATAATTGTTTTGCGTTCGTTATTCTTGAAAAAAAGACCATGCAATCATCATGCAAGTTTTGAACCTCGCCAAAAGTGTTAGTTGTGTGCATGTGTGTTTATATATATATGTGTGTGTGTGTGTGTGTGTGTGTGTGTGTGTGTGTTTGTGTGTGTGTATGCGTTTGTGTGTGTTTATATGTGTGTGTGTGTGTGTGTGTGTGTGTGTGTACGTGTGTGTGTGTGTGTGTGTGTGTGTGTGTGTATGCGTTTGTGTGTGTGTATGCGTTTGTGTGTGTTTATATGTGTGTGTGTGTTTATGTGTGTTTATGTGTGTATGTGGTCGTATGTATGTGTCTGAATACTAACCGATTTGATTGTGAGTAACAGACACAATATAATCACTGCAAATTACTTTTCAAAATAATGCTTTTCGTACAATAATAGTAAGAGAAAGAAGAAGAAGAAGAAGAAGAAGAAAACGTGAATTATTTTTGCCATTTTAAAAGTAGCTCACGTTGCTGTCGACGGAAATGAGATGAAAGCGGAGAAAGAGAGAGAGAGAGAGAGAGAGAGAGAGAGAGAGAGAGACAGAGAGAGAGAGAGAGAGAGAGAGAGAGAGAGAGAGAGAGAGAGAGAGAGAGAGAGAAGAGAGAGAGAGAGAGAGAGAGAGAGAGAGAGAGAGAGAGAGAGAGAGAGAGAGAGAGAGAGAGAGAGAGAGAGAGAGAGAGAGAGAGAGAGAGAGAGAGAGAGAGAGAGAGAGAGAGAGAGAGAGAGAGATAGATAGATAGATAGATAGATAGAGAGAGAGAGAGAGAGAGAGAGAGAGAGAGAGAGAGAGTCAGAGACAGAGACAGAGAGACAGAGACAGAGAGACGGAGACAGAGAGAGAGAGAAAGAGAAAGCGAGCGAGCGCGAGAGAGAGAGAGAGAGAGAGAGAGAGAGAGAGAGAGAGAGAGAGAGAGAGAGAGAGAGAGAGAGAGAGAGAGAGAGAGAGAGAGAGAGAGAGAGAGAGAGAGAGAGAGAGAGAGAGAGAGAGAGAGAGAGAGAGAGAGAGAGAGAGAGAGAGATCCAGACAGACAGACAGCTTGAAAGAGAGAGATCCATACAGACAAAGAACATACCAGAGCGAGAGAAAATAGATAGCAAGAGGAGCGAGCTATCATGCACGCTTACCTGATCAATCATGCACGAATCCATGGGCCTCGGCGGCGCTTCTCTCCCATAGAAAGGCATTATGCATGGACGAGATTGGGCAACAGAGACACGATATGGTATTTAATTTTTTTTTTTTTATCTTTCTTTCTCTTTTTATCTATGTATTCTTTATTTATACTTTCATTATTTTTTTTTTCTTTTATTTATAGTTATGTATATCATTATTTTCTTTCTTCCTTTTCTTCTTTTTTCTTCTTTTAATTCTGTCTTTCTCTCCCACGTTCTCCGTTTGTCTCTTTCTCTCGTTCTGTCTTTGTCTGTCTGTTTAAGGAACAAGAAAAAACAAAAAAACGGAAATTTGAAACGAAACAATACGACGATTTTTTTTTCTTGCAACAATAACACTAATAATGACATTAATTCCTGCAACATCAATCAAGAATAAGAGCTTTTTATTTTCATTATTTTCTTTCATTTATTCTTATCAAGACACTAAAACTTGTTCAAGAATGAGATAAAAACCCTCCCATTTTTCTTGAGAAAATTCGGACTTTTGAAAGAAAAAAATATATGGAAAGTTTAGCTAACCAATATTTCTTTTACCATTTAAGTAATGTAAAACAAAGAAAGAAAAAAAAAATTGCATGAACTTTACTTCGTCATTTCTTTGGAATTATTTGATTTTTTTTTTTTTTTTACTATCTTTCTCCCACCTCTTCTTTCTTCTTAACCTTTTATCTCTTCTTTACTCTCTTTTCCTTCCTCCTTCTCTTCTTCTCTCTCACTTCCTCCCACCCCTTCTCTTTCCTTCCCTCCTTTCACTCTCTCATATCCTCCTCCCTCCCCCATCTCTTCCTCTTTCCCTCTTTCTCTCTCTCCTTTCTCATCTCTTCCTCTTTTTCTCTTTCTCTCTCCCCTTTCTCCTCTCATCCTTCGTCGCCTCTCTTTCTCTCTCTCCATTCTCTTCTCTTCCTCCTTCTCTCTTTCTCTCTCTTCCTCCTTCGCCTCTCTTTCTCTCTCTCCTTTCTCCTCTCTTCCTCCTTCTCTCTTTCTCTCTCTCCTTTCTCCTCTCATCCTCCTTCTCTCTTTCTCTCTCTCCTTTCTCTTCTCTTCCTCCTTCTCTCTTTCTCTCTCTCCTCTCTTCTCTCTTCCTCCTTCGCCTCTCTTTCTCTCTCTCTTTTCTCCTCTCTTCCTCCTTCTCTCTTTCTCTCTCTCCTTTCTCTTCTCTTCCTCCTTCTCTCTTTCTCTCTCTCCTTTCTCCTCTCTTCCTCTTTTCCCTCTCCTTCCTCTCTCTTTCTCCTTCTCCTCTCTTCCTCCTTCTCTCTTTCTCTCTCTCCTTTCTCCTCTCTTCCTCTTTTCCCTCTCCTTCCTCTCTCTTTCTCCTTCTCCTCTCTTCCTCCTTCTCTCTTTCTCTCTCTCCTTTCTCCTCTCTTCCTCTTTTCCCTCTCCTTCCTCTCTCTTTCTCCTTCTCCTCTCTTCCTCCTTCTCTCTTTCTCTCTCTCCTTTCTCCTCTCTTCCTCCTTCTCTCTTTCTCTCTCTCCTTCCCCTCTCTTCCTCCTTCTCTCTTTCTCTCTCTCCTTTCTCCTCGCCCACAAATCAAGTGTATAAGCAATAGGGAATCATCTTCGTGACGAAAGCTTTCTATTTTCTATGACATTCTCGGGCGCTCCGTATGACACGCTTTGACATGCCTGGTCACGTGACATTTCTCTGTACTTCGTGACCTCCTTTTTGGGTTTCTTCGTTACCTTCATTGCTTCCTTTATCCTTTGTTTCCTTTCGTTGCTTTTTTTATCTTCTTTTTTCTTTTTTATTTGTTTTCTTTGTTTTTTGTTTTATCTTCTTTCTTTTGTCATTAACCTCTCTGGTTTTCTTTTATTCTCCTTTCGATAATTTTCTTCTTACTTTCTCTTTCTGTTTTCTCTTTTCTCTTCTCTTTATTAAATTCCTTCATTCCTTGCAATATCCTCCGTTATTTCTGTTGCTTCATCCTTCTTTTGTTTCTCAATTTCTCCTTTATTTCTTCATTCCTCTTTCTTCACTATTTTCTTCCTCTTTTCTTCACTTCCACCTTTCTTCCTCCTTCGTTTTTATTCCTATACATTTCTTCCTCTTTCGCTCTCACCCTCCTCCCTCTCTTATTCCTATACCTTTCTCCCTCCTCTTACTCTCCTCCCTTTCTCCTTCCCACCTTCCTTCCTCCGTTGCCTCTTCCCCTTTTATTCTATTTTTTACTCATTTACCTCCTCTTTTTCCCGTGACCTTTTCTGACCTCTGTCACCCCCAGGATGCTCTTGACCTTCTTGGCGTCGCGTGAATGGTATGTATTATTCTTATAGATTATTCTGCTTGTGTGCGTACACGTTTACACAAGATGACCCGAGCGCGTGTACACACAGACACATACACACATTCTTTCCTTAAAAGTCTGTTTGATGCTTTCTTTCTCTCTGTCTCTGTTCTTTCTCTATTTGTCTCTTTGTCTGTCTACCTGTCTATATATCTATCAGTTAATTTTTTCCATCTATCTCTTTCTTTATCTATCGGTCTTTATATCTATCGGTCGATAGATCTATACACATATTCTCGTTTTCTAAGGGACTAAATCCGAGATGACTTTTTACATCACTTTATTTACTCATTTTCTTTTTAGAATAGAAGAAAAGAAAGGAAAGAAAAGAAAAGAAAAGAACAGGACAAAGAGAGAAAGAAAGGGAAAAAAAAAGAAAGAGAAAGGGAAAAAAAGAGAGCGAAAAGGAAAAAAAAGAAAAAAGGAAAAAAAGAGAGAGCGAAAAGGAAAAAAAGAGAAAGAAAAGGAAAAATTAGAGAGAAAAAAAGAGAAAATAATCAACTCTTAACTCACTTTCGTCATTTGACATTTTCACCCACTTTCCTTTCCTCGACTCGCTAGCTGTGACATTTGAATTTAATAAATGTGTGATTTAGTGGTACGCTTGTCTCACCTGACAGAGACAAGCGTGGTAAGAGGGAGGAGGGGGAAGGAGGAGGAAGGAGGAAAGGGGGGAAAGGGAGGGAGGAAAGGGGGGGAAGGGAGGGAGGATTGGGAAGGAGGAGGAGGGAGGATGGGGAAGGAGGAGGAGGGAGGAGAGGGAAGGAGGAAGAGGAAGGGAGGAGAAAGGAGGAAGAGGAAGGGAGGGGGAAGAAAGAGGAGGGAGGAAAGGGGGGAAAGGGAGGGAGGATTGGGAAGGAGGAGGAGGGAGGATGGGCTAGGCGGAGGAGTGAGGAGGGGGAAGGAGGAGGAGGGAGGATTGGGAAAGAGGAAGAGGGAGGAGAGGGAAGGAGGAAGAGGAAGGGAGGAGAAAGGAGGAAGAGGAAGGGAGGGGGAAGAGGGAGGAGGGAAAGGGGGGAAAGGGAGGGAGGATTGGGAAGGAGGAGGAGGGAGGAGGGGGTTGGAGGAGAAGGGAGGAAGGAGGAGGGGGAAAGGGAGGGAGGGAGAAAGGGGAAGGAGGAGGAAGGAGGAGGAGGAGGGAGGAAAGGGGGAAGGAGGAGGAGGGAGAAGGAGGAAGGAGGAGGAGGGAGGAAAGGGGGAAAGGAAGGGAGGAAGGAAGAGGAGAGGAGGGGAAGGGGTAAGGGAGGAGGAGAAGGAGGTGACGCAGGGGAGGGGATGAGAAAGAGTGTTGGTGGAGGGGGGGGGGGGCTTCGGTGGGGAGGGAGAGAAGGGGGGGAGAGCTTTCTGGGGTCAAGAGTTGAAATGAAGTCGTTGTTACGATATACGCCTGTTTAACCTTATTTCCATTTTATTCCATTCTCTCTCCATTCTTCTTTTCTTTTCTTACTCTCTCTTCACCTCTCTTCTGTAACCTCCCCCCCCCCCCCATTTCTTCTTCTCTCTCTCTCTCTATGTATCTCTTATCGCCACTTCCTTCCTGCTTTTCTCTCTCTCTCTCTCTCTCTCTCTCTCTCTCTCTCTCTCTCTCTCTCTCTCTCTCTCCACACTCCCCACCGCCTTGCGAATGTACGATAAACTAAGCCTTCAGTATATATGCCCATAAGGTTCAAAATTCCGTGAAGTATTTTATCGAGTTCTGACATTTTCCTTTTCTTTTTTTGAGGGTGTGGTTGGGGGGGGGGGGTGAAGAGGGAGAGAAGGGGGGGAAGGGGGGAAGGGGATAGAGAGCATGGATCGAGAAAATTATGATTGAAGACGAAGGGATAGGAAACGAAGACAAAAAAATGAAAGCGAGTGATTGAGAGAGAGAAAGAGAGAAAGAGAGAGAGAGAGAGAGAGAGAGAGAGAGAGAGAGAGAGAGAGAGAGAGAGAGAGAGAGAGAGAGAGAGAGAGAGAGAGAGAATAGATTGCTGATGTAAAAGGTTGTTCCCTTGACCTTTTATTGTAAGGTCATGAATACTGTGCTTAATGCCATGGCGCA
Organism: Penaeus chinensis; assembly: GCF_019202785.1. Classification (NCBI taxonomy): domain Eukaryota; kingdom Metazoa; phylum Arthropoda; class Malacostraca; order Decapoda; family Penaeidae; genus Penaeus; species Penaeus chinensis. Next base: position 8,166,785 of record NC_061841.1, read on the forward strand.
GGTAGAAGTGAGAGAGTGAGTGTGAGAGAACGAGAGAGAGAGAGAGTGAAATAAAGAGAGAGAGAGAGGGAGAGGGAGAGGGAGAGGGAAAGAGGGAGATAAATATATATATATATATATATATATATATATATATATATATATATATATATATATATATATAGAGAGAGAGAGAGAGAGAGAGAGAGAGAGAGATAGAGAGATAGAGAGACAGATAAAGATAGATAATATAGATAGATAGAGAGAGAGAGTGAGAGGGAGAGACGTACATACACACAGATAGAGAAGTCCAACCAACAATAACGATAACAAAACAAAATTAAACTGTAAAAATAAAGCAAATAAAATAAAAAAAAGAAAACTCCCACATCGAAAAAAAACGCCTCACAGAAAATAAGTCAAGATAAAAGAACATAATCCAAAGAGGAAAATAAAACCATTAAACCCAAGAGATGAGGCCTGAAGCTGCGCCATCGAGATGAGAAATGAAAACATGAAGGTGGGAGGAGTCATCTTCTCCTGGCTGCCTGATGAACGATGTATGCAGCTTTTCAACACTGTAGGAAACAAAAACATCCTTAGGGATGTGTCTGCAAATGGAAGAGATAATCATTAATTGCATGAATTGGGTTTTCTTCCTTTTGGATACGCGCTAATGTTAATATTTTTCTCACGGATCCATATATTAGCTTTGTAAAAACAAAACTCATTACTGCACACGTGTAGCCAATATTCTCCATCACAAACGAACCTCCCACAACGACACAATGAACAATCACACTCCTAACGACCAAATCCAAAAAACAACACACGGAAATAAAACCGATCTCAGCCTCCAAACGATAAACAAAAAAACCAACAACATGGCAACTCTCCCGGCGGCACGAGCGGGAGGAAGATGGCGGTTCGGAGAAACAGTCAGTGTCACCTCACGGACGGAGCTGAAGGACAGAGGAGCTGTTAAAGTGCGCTCTTTTGTGATTCTCTCTGTCTCTCTCCCTTCCTCCCTTCTTCGTTGCGGGGGGGTTTCGCCTCTCGCCATCCAGCTGCTTCAGGCTACTTGCGTGTCTTCCGTGGCGATCCGAAACACAGGACCGTTGGCGTTCGAAGCTTTTGAAAAGAAAAAGATCGAAGCAAAAGGTATAGTTTTGATTATTATTATTCAAACTTATATCGATATATACAATTGTCTTTTGTAAATTTTATTGTCTGTCTGTATCATCTTTTATTCATCGCAACATCGTAT
>NC_061841.1:8170530-8173030 GCF_019202785.1 Penaeus chinensis
CAATTATAGTAGTAGTAGGAATGATGGTGATTAGCACTGATAATACTGATAATGATAATGATTATAATTATGATGATATTAATGATACTACTACTAATGATGATAACAGTGATAATAATACTGTTGATAACAGTAATAATGATAATAATAATCATAATGACAATAATAATGTTAACCGTGATTATTATGATAATGATATTGACAGTAACTGTAATAACAAGAGTGAAAATGCCTATTACAGGAAGGATGACGGTGATAATAAAGTTAATAATGATAACAAGGATAATATCATACAATTAACACATGCCTTATCAAAAAAACAACGAGCAAGGAATCGCACTCGCTTTGAAGAGCGCCTCGTGCCATCACAGCTGCGGCGCTCTTATTTTCTTCCGCATAACAGACATGAAAAATATATCGCCACAAAAGCCTCGGGCATATAGACCCAGGCATCGGCGCGAACACGGACAAAAACGGACACGCGACAGTTACGTGTCTGTATTTAGATACACGCGCAGAAGGAGGACACGGGCGAGTTCACACGCGAACGTATATAGAGATATATATGTGTGTGTTTATGTGTGTGTGTGTGTATATATGTATATATATATATATATATATATATATATATATATATATATATATATATATATACATACACACACACACACACACACACACACACACACACACATATATGTTTATATATATTCATATATATATATATATATATATATATATATATATATAAACATACACACACATACAGTCGCTCATTTAGAATTTTGCTCGCATGACGTGTTTCATTTTTCGGCTTGCTCTTGTTCTCTGGGGCGAAGAGGAGACAAATGCTTGGGTCGAAAATGGAAAATATAAATGTTTAGTCACGCGTGTTTCTGTAAGGCTCAGATTTTTACTTAGCAGTAACACCGTAGTCATAAACAATAATAATCAACATAAAAGTATAAAAATCTCGGGCCGGCCAGAGCGTAGACTGTGAATGTAAGGTATTCATACTTAGTATCACGCGTACACGCATTCTTACTTAGATGTATGGCGGTTTCTTGTCATGCTTATATTACGGGAAGGAAAAGGGAATGTAGCTGAACGACTACTCCTTTGCGGCGTGTGGGATGTGGTCAAAGGACTAATTTCCTTCCCGAGACACAATGGGCACAAGACTTTACTCGATTTTACCCATTACCTAGCTGACAGATCTGGGTGGGACCTGTTCTATCACATGTCCGGTCACTAGAACTTTCAAACGAGCCGTCGATGCGTAGGAGATGGCCTCGTCATTGTTCCCAGGAGATCGTCAAACGCCAAAAGCGGACGTTACACAAAGTCGCCCACAAAAGAAAAACAAAATCCGTTTACTAAAGAGGGAGAAGCGTGTTAGAAGCCACCTGACCTGGAGACTGATCTACCTGCTTGGCGACAGTCTGCGTTTCAGTATAGAAAGCCAATTAACAAAGATGATTGGAACCATTACTATTCCGACTGTAGCAGCTGAGGTCCATTACATGATTAATAAATTCATAGAACACCAGTACCCTAGATACTTCCCTCAGAACCTTAGCAATATGAGACACAACGAGAACAACATCCGAACCGATAGCTCCGTCAGAATTCACACTCCCGCGGTGTAACATCAAGGCAATCTGCTAACATTTTGGTTGCACAACTTCTTTCTGTGCCGTGTCAGAGCCTGGCGTTGGCGACCATGTTTAATTTCATGGTTGTACAAGGGAGTGTACGAAGGTGGTTTCCCGTTGCCTTTCTTCGGGTGATTGAAGATTGCATTTCTGGAACCATTGTCTTTGGCGTCGTAGCTCTTCCGCTGATCGTGCTGCTTCTATACCATGGTCAACTAATATGATGCCCTTCCTAATCAACCGCGGTTCGGCGCGCTTAACACCTGTGCCACGGAGGCGACTTCTAGGATATCCATTAAGTCTGGTGCAAAAGATAAGAATTTTTTTTTACAATACAAAAAGTCAAATAACCCCGACAGCGCTGTATACCGCAACAAAGGCGATAAAGCGTGTCAAGGTGGAAACTGGACGCGGTTTCGTCCTTGGGCCCGAGAGCGAGAAAAAAAAGTAATCTAAGATGGACACAACAGAAAAGAAAAATGATGTGAGTTATATAAATCACGCCGGAAGAAAATATGAACACTGTTCGCGGGATAATCGGTTATTTCAGTGAAGACCGACTGGTTACGGATGTCAGGTGCATTTTCAGCTCATTTCTGATGTCTGTTTTTGTAATATCGCTGATGGATTTCCGATGAAGATATGATTGATATAATTTTTGTGTGGCTGTTTTCCTTTTCATCTTTGCGTTCATATATATATATATATTTATATATATACATATATATGTATGTATGTATATATATGTACTTATTTGTTTATTTATTCATACATACATATACATATATATAGATCGATAAATAGATAGATAGATAGATAAACATAAAATATCTATCAATATGTCT
>NC_061841.1:8180530-8183030 GCF_019202785.1 Penaeus chinensis
ATTGATTCCTTATCGTCTTCGAGGAGATAGCTCTTGGGAGGGTTTCTGTCTCCTCCATTTTTTGTCTTTTTTTTTCGTTTTTTTTTGTCTGGTTTCTTTCGTCTTCTTTTGGTTCTTTTGGTTTCGCTTTGTGTCTTTTCGATTTCTGATTTTTTTTCTCTCTCTTTCTTTGTCTCTCTCTCTCTCTCTCTCTCTCTCTCTCTCTCTCTCTCTCTCTCTCTCTCTCTCTCTCTCTCTCTCTTTCTCTCAGCATATATACATAAATATATTTGCACGCACACACACACACACACACACACACACACACACACACACACACACACACACACACACACACACACACACACACACACACCCACACACACACACGCACACATGGAGATGAAGGATTATACTTAGAAGTGAGCAGAGCCAAATTAATGAAAGTAGAAAGAGACTTCAGCCACAGCGCAATCTTGTAATCAGTGATGAAGTTGTGGAAACTGTCAGTGAATACATTTAGCGAGGAGCGACAAATGCATTCACTGACAACTATGACGCTTCAAAGGAAACGAGAAGAAGAATTACCATCGAATGAAAGGCTGTTTGTTGTCTCATGAACGAACATCTGGAAAGACAAATCTATTTCATTGAAAAAGAAAAACAAAATGAAAATCTTCAATTAATGGTGTTTTCCATTGCAAGTTACGGATCAGAATGTGTTGAAGGAAATGAAAGAAATGGTAGAAAAAGAGTGGAAACTTTTGAATATAGACGTTTACTTTGCGTTAGCTGGATAGATCACAGGGCAAATATCTGGGCGTTAGATAAAGTACAAGTAGCCATTAAAAAAAAAAAATAGTAATACAAAATAAATAATAGATAAATAAAATAAACACCGCTGACAGACGTAAATTGAAGTACGTTGGTCACGTGTTAAGAAATGATCGTTTGGGCATGGTTTATGGTAAACAAGGAGATAATATAAAAAAATGACAAGAATGGGCATGATTCAATTAATTTGAAGGGCGCAGGACCGTTTCTCTTGGATAAGCCCAATGATCATTCCGTTTCATGATATATATATATATATGTATATATATGTATATATATATACATATATATACACACACATATATATGTATGTTTGTATGTATATATGTGTATGTGTGCGTGTATGTATATATACATATATATATTTATTTATTTGTTTATATACATATACATACATATATATACATATATATATATATATATATATATATATATATATATATATATATATATATACATATATATATATACACACACACAAATATATCTATATATATATGAATATACATATACATCCTCCTCCTCCTTCTTCCCCTCCCCCCCTCCCCCCGAGGAAATCTCCAATGCCATAAACATGTGGACCAAACGTCTTACAAATGTGAGAGGCTTTGACAGATCCTTCCGTGAGAATGGGCGTGAGGAACGACCTCTTTGCATGCAACTTGCACAATACATTAGCAATGGGAGTGAGCGATAACCTGTACTTGAGGGTGAGGATGAGTTCGTTGCGAAAGTGCTGCGTCATCGATTCTTCGCTATAGGGAGTGAAATATTTAGATTAAAGACTGTTGTGAGATTACTGTAAGATATTTCTTTTTTCATATGAGTAGATAAGTGCACTCGGATATAAATGTAGATGGGTAGATAAACAGACAGATAGATAGGTAGGCAGCCTGATAAATAAGATGATAGATAAATAAATAAGTAGACAGATAGATAAAAAAAAAAATAAGTAGACAGATAGATAGAAAGATAAATAAATAAAAGGGAAATAGAAATAACAAGTACATAAATCAATACATTCATCATCAAGTTAATAAAAAACTAAAGCAAATAGATAAACAAGGAGTTTAGAGCCACCTCTCAGCCACTCTTGCTCCCACGTCGACTTCGACCAAGTGTGGAGCACCTGTCAGGGTCCCTTCTGTGGGAAATGTAGTAAGGGTAGCGGGGACTCGTTAGCCTTGGCTGGCACCCCTTCTAGAGACAGTGTCCTCATGAAAACACTGTTGGAGATGGCAACGGGAAACCCTCCTGATTTAGCCTGTACTTGTGGCAGATATCTCAGGAAATGGTCCTGTATGGAAGGGGTTAATAGAAGGTCATGGATGCCAAAAAGGACCTGTCGTAGGACATAGTACTAGACTATATATATATATATATATATATATATATATATATATATATATAAAAGAATAAATAAATAAACACACACACACACACACACACACACACATATATATATGTATGTATGTGTATAGTGTGTATATGTGTGTGTGTGTGTGTGTGTGTGATTGTGTTTGTATGTGTGTGTGTGTGTGATTGTGTTTGTATGTGTGTGTATGTATATATTCACATAACCTTACATATACACGCATGATCCTAATTAATCCCTCTCACGAAGAAACTTTCTCCTCATGCTACCGAACCCTGATAACCTACCAAAACACAACACAAATAAATGTAG
>NC_061841.1:8208030-8210530 GCF_019202785.1 Penaeus chinensis
TTTTTATCAATTACATAGCAGTGTGTGTATATATATATATATATATATATATATGGGTATGTATATATATATTTATATATATATGTATATATTGGTATATATATATGTATATATGGGTATATATATATACACCCATATATATATATATATATATATATATATATACATATATATATACACATATACACACACTCATATATATACATATACAAATATATATATACATACACTCATATATATATATTTATATATATATATGTATATATACATATATTTATGTATATATATGTATATATATACACATACACATCTATATACACACACCCGCGATGGTCCAGTGGTTAGAGCACTGGACTCCGACCCTCGTGGTCCTGAGTTCACTTCCCCGTCGCGGCGGTCGTAAAAAATACCTGCGCTCTGACTGCTGTTCAAGCCCGAGAAAACGACATATCTCTTTGAGAAGTCAGACGCAGGTGTCGTAGGGGAAAGTCACCGCCGTGGCACAAGTGTTAGCGCCGAACCACGGTTGATTGGGAAGGGCATCCCATCAGGCATGGATGAAACCGCCATATAACCTCTCAAAAGTGAATTGAGAGAGGCCTATGTCCTGCAGTGGAATGAATGGTGGTTAAAAAAAAAATATATATATATATATTCATATGTACATATATATATATATATATATATATATATATATATATAAATATATGTATGTGTGTGTGTATATGTATGTATGCATGTATGTATGTATATATACATATATGCTTATATACAGATATACCTATATACATACCTATGTATCTAAATATACAGTATATATATTTACTTACATCAATATGCACACTGTATACGACTGTTGAACAAGCACATGTACAAAAATATACATCTGTGCGTGTGCATGACTTGGAATATCACTCGCATCATGGAAAACTATATGACAGCTAAAAGTGTGTTGTAAACATCTTCAGTCAAAAAAAAAAAAGAAAAAAAAAAGAAAAAAAAAAGAAAAAGAAAAAGAAAAAAAAAAAAAGAAAGAAAAAAAAAAAAAAACGATTGGGAGAAAAGAAGGAGGAAAAGAATGAGGAACAGTAAGAGGAAGGGAGAGGAAGGAGGTAGATGATAGACAAGAAGAAAAATAAAAAAAAATGAAGAAGGAGAAGGAGAAGGAGAAAAAGAAATGAAAAAAAGAAGAAGAAAAATAAGATAATAGTAATAATGCCAAAATAAGTAATGATAATAAAATGATAATAACATGAACAATGATAATAATCATATAAAAAGATAATGATAATGATAATAATAAAATAAATAAATAATGATAATGATAATAACAAAAGCGATGATAATAACAATAATGATAATAATGATAATGATAATAATGATGATAATAATAATAATAATAATAATAATAATAATAATAATAATAATAATAATGATGATGATACTAATGATAATGATAGTGATGATGATAATGATTATAAAAATGATGAAAATGATATTGATAATGATAATAATAATAATGATAATGATAATAATAATAATAATATTAATAACAATGATAATTATGAAGATAATGATATTAATGATAATGATAATGATAATGACAATAATGATGATGATAATGATAATTATAACAATGATAATAAAAAGGATAAAAAAAGGATATTATCGCTATTATAAAGATAATAATGATAATAATAATTAGATAGTAATGATAATAATAATAATAATAATGATAATAATAATAATAATAATGAAAATAATAATAATGATAATAATAATAATAATAATAATAATAATGATAATGATAATAATAAGAATGATGATAATAATGATAATAGTAATAATAATTAAATCAACAATTATAATATCAATACGAATGATATTATCAATAATAATAATGATAATGATAACAATAGAAAATAATGATATTAATAGTAATAAAAAGGATAATAATAATAATAAAAAAATAATACCAATAATGATAATAATGACAATAATAACAATGATAATAGAAATAACAGTAACAATAATAATAATGATAATAATAATAATAATAACAAAAACAACAACAACAACAACAACAAGGTCAGCAATACCCCCTCCCCCCTGCAAGATCACCAAGCAGGAGAAAATCCATGCACAGATTGCTACAGATTGCAACGGAGTGATTGAGTGAGAGCAACAAGCCATAAGAATGATTGACAGGAGTTGCAATGGAAGCAGAGAAGCGGTCGATATTGCAGTTATTTTTTCACGATTGCGAATGGTGGGAAGGAGAAAGGGGAAGAAAAGAGAGACAAAGGAATAATAGAGATAATAATGTGATTTTTTTTTTTGTTACTGCTGTTTGTGTTGTGTTTGTTTGTTTGCGGTTGTCGTTGTATTTGTAATGCGTTTTATCACTGTTTTTATATTCGTCAAATTCTTTATGAAGATGGTGATGATAGAAATAAAAACAGTAATGACAATAATTTTCATTGTCATTATCTTGTTTTTT
>NC_061841.1:8220530-8230530 GCF_019202785.1 Penaeus chinensis
GATAATATTGATAATAGTAATAAAATAATGATAATAATAATAAGAATAGTACTAGTAATACTAATAATGATAATAATAATAATAATAATAATGATAATAGTAATGGCAATAATGATACTAACAAACAACAAATTTAATAATGATGATAACAATATAATGATGTGATAAGGATATAAATAACAGGAGTAATATTGAGAAAAAAACATAGCTAAATAATAATAGTAATGATAACAAACATGTAGAAAATAAATAATAATAATAATAACAATAATAGAAATATTCAAATAATTAAACTGGTAAAACAGTGTAAGATATATTCATATACACATGTAAATAAATCAATGATTATGATATATAACTCAAAAAAAAAAAAAAAAAAAAAAAACACTTCCCTACACCACACGCTCACACTTTCTCAAACACGCAGAGCACAAATAGCAAAATAGAAACACCCTCACACTATAGAACGCACAATTCAAAAAGAAAAGAAAAAAAGAAAAAGAAGAAGAAAAAAGAAGAAATTGAAAGAAAATACGAAAGAAAACCTTCAAAATATACTAACCTACCTCCATTCCTTTCTTCCACTCTTCCCCCCACCCGAAAAAGAACCTTTTCTCTCCCTCACACACAAAAAATATCCACAAAGGATACTGGCGAAGGAAAGACAGGGGGAGAGGTGTATTTGAGGGGAAACCCCCTACCCCCTACCCCCTACCCCAACATCCTTCTTCTTCTTCTCCCGTCTTCTCTCCTCTTCCCCTCTTCCAATATCCCCCCCCACCCCCCTCACTTCCTCTTCCTCCCGCTTCCAAAACCCCCAACTTCCTTCCTCTCCTTCTCCTACTTCCCCCTCCCTCCTTTCCAACCCTCCCCCTCCCCACATTTCCCCACACTTCCTCCTCCTCCTACTTCCCACTTCCCTTTCCCTTCCCTACCTTCCCTCCCCCCCAAAAAAGGAAAAAATATTACGACACTCAAATAGATCTCTCCCCCCCTCCCTCCCTCCCCAGTACCCTCCATGGCAGATTTTCGAGAAGGACAATTCTGGTCGAGTCGTCGGATATTCAGGTCTCATGTTCGAAGTTTTGAACGAGCTCGCTTCGAAACTCAACTTCACGTGAGTATTGAACTTTAGGATTTGGTTTGGGATGGTTCGAATACTTGTTTTGTTTTTGTTTTTGTTTTGCTTCTTTCGTTTTGGTTTGTTTTTGTTCTATGGCTTGATTTTTTTTGTTTGCATTTTGAATAAAAAAAAAAAAAATGTTTTCTTTTGACTCGTCTCTTCTCATGTTTTTTTTTTGGATTGTTATTATTATTATTTCTTTTATCTAATGGCATGTTTTTTTTTCTTTCGTTTTGATTTGTTTTTGTTCTGTTCTATGGCTTGATTTCTTTTTGTTTGCATTTTGACTTTTTGGTTCCAAGACTTGATCGAATTTTTTTTTTCTAATTAAATGGCTTGATTTGCTTTGTTTTGGCTTGACTGTATTTTTCCCTCTTAGGTTTGGACTTTTTTTTGTTTTTTTGCTTTATTTTAGCGTTTTTTTTCATTTGTTTTGTCTTAAAATTTGGGCTTTTACCTAACCAGGCTTTTCGTTCATTTGTGTTTTTATTTGTTTCGTTTGTCTCGTTGAGTGAGAGACATGGGGTGGGGAGGGTGAGGGAGGGAGGGGGAGGGAGGGGGTGAATGTATGTCTTATCTGCATGGAGCTTGTGTCCCTATGGCAAGGTTCTTCATACTTAGTAACAAAAAAAAAAAAAAAAAAAAAAAAAAAAGAAAAAAAAAAAAACGGAAGAAAATAAGACGAAGAAGAAGAAGAAGAAGGACTGTAATACGGAATAGCAAGGTTCTTCATACTAAGTAAAAAAAAAAAAAAAAATGATGAAAATAAGAGAAACTTCAAAGAAACTTCAAATAAAAGAACAGAAGAAAAGAAGAAGAAGAAGAAAAAGAAGAAGAAAAGAAGAAAAAGAAAACGGACTGCAATACGGAATAGCAAGGTTCTTTATACTAAGTATCAAAAAAAAAAAAAAAAGATGAAAAAAAGAGAAACTTCAAAGAAAATAACAGAAGGAAAGAAGAAGAAGAAGAAGAAGAAGAAGAAGAAGAAGAAGAAGAAGGACTGCAATACGGAAAGACAAGGTTCTTCATACTAAATAACAAAGAAAAACAAGAAAAAGATGAAAAAAAAAGAGAAACTTCAAAGAAAATAACAGAAGGAAAGAAGAAGAAGAAGAAGAAGAAGAAGAAGAAGAAGAAGAAGGACTGCAATACGGAAAGACAAGGTTCTTCATACTAAATAACAAAGAAAAACAAGAAAAAGATGAAAAAAAAGAGAAACTTCAAAGAAAAGAACAGAAGAAAAGAAGACTGCAATACGGAAAGGCAAAGTTCTTCATAATAAATAAAAAAGAAATAAGAAAAGGGAAGAGAAAATTCAAAGAAATTCAAATAAATAAAGAGCAAGAAAAAGAGGAAGAAAAAAAGAGAGAAGTTTCAAAGAAAAGAACAAGAAAAAAGGAAAAAAAGAAATTTAAAAGAAAAGAACAAAAGAAAAGAAACAAGAAAAAGAAAGAGAAAATTCAAAGAAAAGAAAAGAAGAAAAATAGAAGAAAAAAGAGAAATTTCAAAGAAAGGAAAAGAAGAAGAAATAAAAAAAAAAAAAAATGCAATACGGAATGGCAAGGTTCTTTATCCTAAAAAAAAAGAAAAAAAAAAACAAAGGCAAGAATAGATAAAGTCCAAAGAAAAGAAAACAAGAAAAGAGGAGGAAGAAGAAGAAAGAAAAGAAAGAAAAAAACTTCCAAAAGAAGAAAACAAGAAAGAAAGAAGAAGAAAGAAAAAAAAGAAAAAAACTTCGAAGAAAAGAAAACAAGAAAAGAAGAAGAAAGAAAAGAAAGAAAAAGAAAAGTTGACGAAAAGAAAACAAGAAAAAAGAAGAAAGAAAAGAAAGAAAAAGAAAAACTTCGTCTCTAAAGAAGAAAAGAAGAAGAAGAAGAGAGAAAAGAAAGAGAAAGAAAAACATCCAAGAAAAGAAGTTGACGAAAAAGAGAAAGAAGAAAACACAAGAAAAGAAAAATAAGAACAAAAGAGAGAGAGAAAAAAAAAGACTGCAATACGCAACAAACAAACAAACAAGCGTATAATCGAACAAAAACAAGCAGGATAATCACATATCAAATAGACGAAACAGGAACAAAAAAAATAAAAAAAAATTAATAATAAATAAAAAAAATAAAAATAAATAAATAAAATAAATATATAAAAAAATCTTTGTGGCCGTTAACAAAGGTACAATTAACGCTCAAAGGCATCATGAAGGTAATCAATGAAACGCAAATTTGGTCGCGACAAGAGAAAGAAAGAAAGAACGAGAGAAAAAAAAAAAAAAATGAATAATTTTGCTCTAAGGGACGTTGTTATGTTTGTTATCTTTGCAATAGCTTGTAAATAGGGATAATCGCACACATACTTTATGTCTGTTTGTCTGTCTGTCTCTATCTCTCTGTCTGTCTTTCTCTACTTTAACTTCTCTCTCTCTGTCTGTCTCTGTCTTTCTATCTGTCTGTCTTTCTCTCTTCTCTCTCTCTCTCTCTCTCTCTCTCTCTCTCTCTCTCTCTTTCCATTTCTTTCTCTCTCTCTCTATTTCTATTTCTCTCTCTTTCTACCTCTCTCTCTCTCTCTCTCTCTCTCTCTCTCTCTCTCTCTCTCTCTCTCTCTCTCTCTCTCTCTCTCTCTCTCTCTCTCTCTCTCTCTCTCTCTCTCTCTCTCTCTCTCTCTCTCTCTCTCTCTCTCTCTCTCTCCCTCTCTCTATTTCTCTCTCTCTCTCTTTCTATTTCTCTCTTTCTCTCTCCATTTCTCTCTCTCTCTCTCTCTCTCTCTCTCTCTCTCTCTCTCTCTCTCTCTCTCTCTCTCTCTCTCTCTCTCTCTCTCTCTCTCTCTCTCTCTCTCTCTCTCTCACGGTCGCACATATTTTTTTTTCTAATGTTCCTCCAAAATTGTCTAAATAATCTAATGAAAATCCACTAAACAATAATTTCTCCTAAAATAGCATAAATCTGCAACAAAATGTGCATATAAAACTGCATGTCAATTTTAAAGAATGGTTTGTCCCTCAATTACTACCTAAAACTCATCCTTAAACCAAAAATCAAAAAAGGAGGAAAAAACAACAACAACAACAACAACAACACGAAGAAAAACAGAAGGAAGGAAATATCTTGGGGGAAAAAAATAATAAAAATAATGAAAACGTCTATTTTTTCTTCCTCTCTTTCAACAGGTACGTCGTTAGACCGCCTTCGGATGGAAAATGGGGAGCGAAGGAAAACGGACAGTGGAACGGTATGGTGAAGATGATAATGGACAAGGAGGTGAGTGATAAATGAGGGAGAGGGAGAGAGGTGAGTGATAAATGAGGGAGAGGGAGAGAGGTGAGTGATAAATGAGGGAGAAGGAGAGAGGTGAGTGATAAATGAGGGAGAGGGAGAGAGGTGAGTGATAAATGAGGGAGAGGGAGAGAGGTGAGTGATAGGGAGAAGGGAAGTGGCGATAATTGGAGAAGAGGAAAGAGTGGGGTGAGGAAGATGATTGAGATGTGAGGCTGGGAGTGAGAAAGTGAAGGAGAAAGTGAGTGAGAGGATAAGGGTCAAGAGAGAGGGAGAAAGATAGATAGATATAGATAGATAGATAGATAGATAGATATAGATAGATAGACAGATAGACAGACAGATAGATAGATAGAGATAGAGATAGAGAGAGAGAGAACGAGATCAAGAGAGAGAGAGAGCGAGAGAGAGAGAACGAGATCAAAAGCGAGAGAGCAAGGGAGAGAGAGAGAGAGAGAGAGAGAGAGCGCGAGAGCAAGAGACACAGAAGTAGATAAAAAAAAAAAAAAAACAGGACATCCCAACTAACCCCTTTTTCTCCTTACCCCCTCCCCCTTCCCCTCACTCTACCCCACCCCCTACCCCCTCCAACAGGTCATCATGGGCGTGGCTTCCTTCTCCGTGTCCGAGCAGCGCATGGAGGTGATCAACTTCACTTCGACCATCGACCGTCAGCCTTACACCTTCATGATAGCGAGGCCCAAGGAGCTGTCTCGTGTGATGCTGTTCATGGAGCCTTTTGCTAATGATGTGAGTCATTTTTAAGATTTATCTTTCTATTTTTTTATTATTATTTTTTTTTTATGTATTATTATTATTATTTTTTTTTTTTGGGAGGGGGAGGAAGGGTGGGAGGGAGGAAGGGGTGGAAAGAGGAGGGTGGAGGGAGGGAGGGAGGGAGGGAGAGGGAGGGAGGTTGGTAGGTTTGTGTACATTTTTGTGTATGTTGTGTGTACGTCTGTGTGTGTGTGTGGATTTTTTTTTTTTTTTCCAAACCGCTCGAATTTTACACCTAATTAGTTGGGTTTTAGTTTGTGTTTGTGTGTGTGTGTGGGGGGGGGGGGGAGGTTTAAGATTTTATTTTTATTTTCAAACTGTCCGTATCCTTACACGCACAGATACACAGACACACACGTACACGAGCACACACACACACACTTCCCCGTCCATACCCCCTCCACCTCCAATACAATTCACCCCTTCTCCACCCCTTCTCCTCCCCTCTTCCACCCCTCCTTCACCCCCTTCACCCTTCCTTCACCCCTCCTCAACCCCTTCTCCACCCCCCTCCACCCCTCCTCCACCTCCCTCCACCCCTCCTCCACCCCCTCCACCCTCCTCCACCCCTCCTCCACCCCTCTTCCACCCCTCCTCCACCCCTCTTCCACCCCTCCTCCACCCCTCCTCCACCCCCCTCCATCCCTCCTCCATCCCTCCTCCACCCCTTCTCCACCCCTCCTTCCCCCTCCTCCACCCCTCCTCCACCCCTCCTCACTCCTTCTTCACCCCTCTTCCACCCCTCCTCCACCCCTCCTCCACCCTCCTCCACCCCCCTCCACCCCTCCTCCACCCCTCCTCCACCCCTTCTCCACCCCTCCTCCATCCCTCCTTCACCCCCCCTCCACCCCTCCTCCAGCCCTCTTCCTCCCCTTCTTCACCCCTCCTCCCCCCCTCCTCCACCCCTCCTCCATCCCCCCTCCACCCCTCCTCCACCCCACCCTTGCCCTCTCCAACACAGCGCAAATCCGTGGCCAATAGCTAATCAATCCCACCACAAAAAAACTCACACCAATTTGCATTCAAGTGCGACTTCGAGGGTGACGTGTGTATCAGTAAAGCAAATCGCCTTTTGTTGCATTATTCACCGCGACCAAATAGATTTTACGACGTCCGGGAGAGGCGAACACGCACTTAGTCCATTTTTGGAGACGTGTGTGCGAAAGCTTGGTCTTGCAGATCTTTGAAATATTTTTTTTTGTTTTTTGTTTTTTCGTTTTTAAGGATATTTTTTTTTTTTGGGGGGGGGAGTAGTTTTTGTTGTTTGTATTTTTTTGTGTGTGTTTCGAGTTTTTTTTTATTTCAGTTTTTAAGCGTTATTATCTTTTCGGGGTATTTTTTTTTATATATATATATATTTTTTTGTATTTATCTTTTTCTTTTTTTGTGCATGTGATTTTATCTGACTATCAAATCGTATATATATTTTTAAGTATTCTTATTAGATTTTACTATTAACACTTTCGTAACGAGAAAAAGATATATTAATTTAGCCAGTATAGATAACTAAAAAAAAGTGAAAAATAGCGAGATTAAAAACAAAAGAAATTAATAAAACATAAAAATTAGAACGAAAGACTAATTGAATTTTTTTCGTCCTTTTCCCTATCATCTTTTTCTTTTCCTCTCTCTTTTTCCCTTTTCCGTTCTGTCTCGCTCTTCCCATCATATAATTTTCTCTCTCCCTCTGTCTTCTCCATTATCATCTCTCTCTCTGTCTCTCTTTCCCACTCCTCCCCCTCTCTCCTCTCTCTCTTCCTTCCTTTTCGATTTTTCCACCTTCACTCCTATCTATCTCTCCCTTCTCCCTCTCTCCTCTCCCTCTTCGTTCTTTCTCTTTTTCCTTTTCTCTCCATTCTCTCTATTCCTCATGCTTTTTCTTTCCTTTTCTCCAACTTTCTCTCCCTTTTCTCTCCCTCGTTCTTTCTTTCTTTCCCTTTTCTCCATCTTTCTCTCTTCCCTGTTCTTTCTCTCTTTTCTTTGTTCTATCTTTCTCTTGCATCTGTCCCCCTCGTTCTTTCTCTCTCTTTCTTTTCTCCATCTTCCTTTCCCTTCTCTCCCCCTCGTTCCGCCTCTCCGTTCTCTTTCCCCATCTTTCTCTCCACTCTTCCATCTCCTTCTTTCTCTCTTTCCTTTTCCTACCTATCTCCCCCCTTCCTCTCCTCGTTTGGTCTCCTTTCCTTGTTTCTATCCCCCATTCCTCTCTCCTCTCTCTTACCCCTTTCTCCACATATTTCTTCCCTCAACCCCTCTTTCCTTTTTGTCTCTCTAACCTCCTTCTCCACCTTTTTTTTCTCCCCTCTCTCCCTCCCTCATTCTATCTTTCCCTTTGTCTCTCTCCTTGTTTTTCTCTCCATCATTTCCCCTCTCCCCTTCCCTCATTCTCTCTTTCCTTTTTGTCTCTCTCCCTTTTTTCTCCATCATTTTCTCCTCTCCCTCTCTCCCTCCCTCCCTCCCTCATTCTCTCTTTCCTCTTTATCTCTCTCCTTTTTTCCTCCATCATTTCTCCTCTCCCCTTCCCCCTTGCATTCTCTCTCTCCTTTTTTTTTCTCCATCATTTTCTCCCCCTTCCCTCTCCCTCCTTCGTCCTACCCCCTTCTCTCTCCCTCCCTCGTCCTCCCCCACCCCTCGTTCTCTCCTCCCCCCCCTTCTCTCTCCCTCCCTCGTCCTCCCCCACCCCTCGTCCTCCCCCCCCTTCTCTCTCCCTCCCTCGTCCTCCCCCACCCCTCGTTCTCTCCTCCCCCCCCCCTTCAGACCTGGATCCTCATCGCTATCACGGTGCTGGTCATGGGCCCCATTCTCTTCCTCATCAACCGAAATTCCCCATTCTACACTTACTACGAGCTCTACGACGGCAAAGGCCTCTTCAGACTTCAGAACTGCTCGTGGTACGTCTTCGGAGCCATCTTGCAGCAAGGTGAGTTTGGGGGGGGTGGGGTGGAGGGGGGAGGGGTGGGTGGGTATGAGGTTTATATAGCAAGTGAGATAGCGGAAAGAAATTCGTAGGAATGAATGTTGAATGGTCATTGGAACAACTAATCCTAAAACTCTTTTATTTATCCCCCTATTATTCCTTTCCCCCCACTTCATCCTTCCTCCTCTCCCCCCCCATAATTCCATTCCACCCCAACCCACCATCCTTCCATCCCACACAACCCACCCACCCTTCCTTCCCCCCCCCCCACCCAACCCCCAACGCACTCACTCTCTCCTCTCTTCTCTCTTCTCTCCATCCCGCTCACCAACCCACTTACCGTATCTCCACCCATCCTTACCCCTCCAACCCACCCTCCCTCCCCCCTATCCCATCCTTACCCCTCCAACTCCAAACCCCCTCCCTCCCCCTTATCCCACCCTTACTCCATCACCCCCACCCACTCCCTCTAACCCACCATGACCTCTCTACCCCCTAACCCACCCTTACCCCTGCTCCCTAAACCCCTTACCCCAACCCACCCTTACCCCTCCCCCCTAACCCCCTTATCCCTCCACCCCCTATACCCCCCTTCCCCCTCCCCAACCCCCCATATACCCCCCTTCCCCCTCCGCCCCCACCACCACAGGCGGAACCAAACTCCCCCTCAGCAATTCGGGTCGTCTCGTCGTGGGTTTCTGGTGGATTTTCGTCCTTATCGTCGTGACCACGTACTCCGGGAACCTCGTGGCCTTCCTGACCTTCCCGAAGATCGAGAACGCCGTCAGCAGCCTGGATGACCTGCTGCGGGTCAAGGACTCGATGACCTGGGGCTACATCGGGGGCACTGTGCTCGAGGACTACTTTAAAGTGAGTAGATTGAGAGGTTATTGAAAGAAAAAAAATTGTAGGCCTAGTTAGATTTTTTTTTTTTTTTTTTGGTCCGTACGACGTAGAGATTTCTTTTTTCAATTATGAAATCAGACGAAATAAGTTTAAGATGTACGCAGAACAGCAGAGAAAATGACAAATTCAATGAAGATAATAGAAACAGAAATGAAGCAATGAAAAAAATAATCATCTTAATAGTCATCATTACCGTTATTAGCATGATTATCCTTATCACCATCATCATCGTCATCGTCATCGTCACCATCACCATCACCATCATCATCATCATCACATCATCATCATCATCATCATCATCATCATCATCATCATCATAATCATCACCATCATCATCATCGTCGTTATAATCATGATCATCATTACCATTATCATGAGTCACCCTCATCATCGTCACTATCATTATTATCACGTACACAAACTAGATCATAAGTAACCATAAATTACCATATATATCAGATGCAACATTAAGCATTAAAACAACAATAACCATGATCTCTACTTTTATAAAGAAATATTGAAAGCCTTGTAGTTTCAAAGCATTTTCGTGAAAGTATAACAAATACTCTGCTGTTCTGTAAATATTTTTATAGGTGTACACGATAATAGCAGTTTGTTTCGATTGAATTTGTTGATAAATCTTAACTTATACTTTAGCTTTTATTGCTCTTACATAAAAGAGAGAGAGAGAGAGAGAAAAAAAAAATATTTTTTGTATTTTCTATTATGATTATTATTTTTTGTTATTCGTTTACATAAAAAAGGATAAAAAAAAAGAAAAAAGTGGCACTGAGTACTTCGCTCTCGTGCATTAACCTTTACAGAGTATACAAAATTCAAAAACTGTTCAAAGCTCGATGTTTGGTTAATATGCTCTTAGCCTTGTCCTTTGTTGTATTTTCTCTTATATGAAGTCGGGATTATATATTATTTTTTTTTTGATAAATGGGAATAGAGGAAGCCTAAACGGATATTGCAAAAAAAAAAAAAAAAAAAGGTTCCTTATCATCACAA
>NC_061841.1:8243030-8255530 GCF_019202785.1 Penaeus chinensis
ATGATCACTATCCCTCTCATTCTCATCGTTATCTTCGTCCTCCGTTCCTCCTCCCGCTCCAATCCCCTCTCGTCTCTCCCCCCAGAACGCCAAGGAGAAGTTCGCGGACATCGGCTCCCTGGCTGAAGTCCACGATGCCAAGTCGAGTCAGATGCTGTACGATCGCGTCCGCTCCTCGCCGCACGCCTTCCTCGAGTGGAAGACGAATCTGCTGTTTATCATGAAGGACGAGTTCAAGGCGACGGACAGCTGCGATTTCTCGTTGGGTGAGTTGGTGGTGGTTGGGAGGGGAGGGGGGGGGGGGGTTGGGAGGGGGGTTGTTTGTTTGTTTGTTTGTTTGTGTGTGATTTCTATTTGTTTTCTGATTTTTCTAAAGTCACATTCGGGAGAAAAAAAAAATAATAAAGACAAATTCGTGTTTAATGCCAAAAGTCACATATGAGCTTACCTCGAGAAGCCAGCACTTTAATATTTTATCATGATTAATGTTCCCTGCCTTTCAAAAAGCACTTTAGATAAAAAAAAAAGAGAAAAAATGAAAGAAAAAGAAAATAAATGGCTTTATATTTAGCCATTTTTACATAATGAGAATCGGTAATGAACTTTCCGAAATGTGTCGGATCTGAAAACATGTAAACAAAAACGAAATTATATGTTCATGGTTAAATATTCTTCACGTCAAGGGATAAAAGTTGCTTTGATGCGAAAATGCATGTTTCAGTAGTGATATAAAGTGACTGGGTTGTACATTTTGTTTATAACTTTTATAACTCTCGTATTCTGTTAGTTTTGTGACTTTCTGTTTTATCTATTAATTCGTGTATTATTATTATATCCGTTTTAGTGTAACAATTTTCCCTTTATGATCTCTCTCATTTTTTCTCTTTGTCCCTTCTACTTTCTACCTTTCTACCTTCCCTTCCCTTTATCCAGCTCGGTTTTTCTCTTCCTCTCTTTCTCACATTTTCTATTTTTTTTTTTTTTATCTTTTTACTTTTTCCACATACGATCTTCATCAATAGCTCTCTCTCTCTCTCTCTCTCTCTCTCTCTCTCTCTCTCTCTTTCTCTCTCTCTCTCTCTCTCTCTCTTTCTCTCTCTCTCTTCCTCTCTCTCTCTCTCTCACTCTCTTTCTCACTCTGTATCTGTCTATCTTTGTCTCTGTCTGTCTGTTTGTTGTTATCTGTTCGTGTATCTGTATCTCTACCTCTGTCTCTGTCTGTCTGTCTAACTCTCTCTCTCTCTCTCTCCCTTCATCTCTCTCTCTCTCTCTCTCTCTCTCTCTCTCTCTCTCTCTCTCTCTCTCTCTCTCTCTCTCTCTCTCTCTCTCTCTCTCTCTCTCTCTCTCTCTCACACATTCTCTCTAACTCTCTCTTATCTCTTTCTAAATCTTCCCCCTCCCCCCCCTCCCCTCTCTCTCTTTTTACAGTCTATATTTCATTATCTCTTTCAGGTAAAGAAGAATTTTACCACGAAAATGTCGCAATGGGAGTTCCGAGAGACAGTCCCTACATTGGAAGATTTAACAAAGAGTAAGGCCCGAGCTTATGCACTGCTGTTTGCATTTCCTCTTTGTATGGCTCTGTGCATGTGTGTGATTGGGTATTTCTGTGCAGTTGTGTGTGGTTTGTTTGTGAGTGAATGAGTGTGTGTGAGTTCTCGCGTGTATGTGTGTATGTGTGTGTGTGTGTGTGTGTGTGTGTGTGTGTGTGTGTGTGTGTGTGTGTGTGTGTGTGTGTGTGTGTGTGTGTGTGTGTGTGTGTGTGTGTGTGTGTGTGTGTGTGTGTGTGTGTGTGTGTGTTTATGTGTGTGTGTGTTTATGTGTGTGTGTGTGTGTGTGTGTGTTTTTGTGTGTGTGTGCTTGTGTTTTGTGCGTGTGTTTTTTTTGTGTGTGCTTGCGTGAAATGTTGTATATGTATGAGTGTTAAACGTATTATCTTTGTCGATTTTTTATGATTAGTTATCCAAGCGAAACTGAAACATATATATATATCTCACGGTCTCTGGTTACGTAGCATATCACATATCACACTGTATTAAGAAATTAATAATTAATCTCGCATTTCTTTCTCATTGCCTCATTTTCAACGAATTATTGTTTTTTATTTCTTTTGTTTAAGTTTATTTACAAATACTGCGTATAAATGATGAATCTGATAAAGCAATTTGATTTATATTCTAATGATTTTTAAATGTTAATGTTTTGATTTCTGAAAATTATATCTTACGTATTTATGATTTTTTTTTTTGAAATTCTAATCCGTGACTAATATGCTTCTTCTGTTTCTTTGATTTACGATTGATTTCACTGATGGTTTCGTTCACTCAATTCTATAATTTATTCATGATTCCATTCATATTGTCTATGATCTATTGACGATCTCCTTCACTCCATTTATGATTAAAATCCGATTTAATTTATTGAATTCTATAATTTATTTATGATTCACATTGTCTATAATTTATTAACGATATTTTTTTCGTTCCTCTTATCTATTTCCATTTATTTCCGATTTTATTAATCCATTAACGACGTATCCTCATCTTCATTAATCCCAACACTGCTTTATAATCCTATTTCATTAACCCATTAAATCCATTAATAACCCAATCTATAATCCCACAATCCAATCCATAATCCACATCCAATAATCAATAATCCAACTCGATTCCTCCATCCATTAATCCAACAATCCAATCCACAATCCACATCCAATAATCAATAATCCAACATTTACTCGATTCCTCCAAACATTAATCCCACTCTTCCTCCTCCCCCCTCCTCCCCCCTCCCCCACCCCCTCCAGGATCAAGAAGATGCAGATCGGCGGCCTGATCCAGAAGTGGAAGCAAGACTACTGGCCCAAGAAGGACAAGTGCTCCTCGACGGCCTATGGAGGAGGAGACGCCACCAGGACCGTGTCGCTCTCGGATATGCAAGGGTCCTTCTTCCTGCTCTTCCTCGGTGAGTTGTGGGTGGGTGGGTGCAGTGTGGGGGTGGGGGAGGGTGGGTAGGGGGTGTGGGTGGGTGGGTGGGTGGGGGTGGGTGGGGGTGGAGGGGTGTGGGTGTGGGTGGGTGGGTGTGTAGGGGAGGGTTAAGGGAGAGGGTGTGGGTGGGTGGGTGTGTGGATGGGTGTGTGGGTGGGGGTGGGTGTGTAGGGGAGGATGAAGGGAGAGGATGTGGGTGGGGGTGGGGGTGAAGGGAGGGAGTGTGGGTGGGTGCGGGTGAAGGGGTGTGGGTGTGGGTGGGTGGGTGGGTGGGTGTGTAGGGGAGGGTGAAGGGAGAGGGTGTGGGTGGGTGGGGGGTGGAAGGGTGAAGGGAGGGGATGGAGGGAGGAGTGTGTGGGTGGGGGTGGGGGTGAAGAGAAGGAGGAGGAGGAAGAAGGGTGGATATGTAGAGATTTGATGTGTATGTATATATATGTATGGATGTATGCATATATGTATATATGCAAGTATATATATATTTATATATATATATAAATATATATATATATATATATATATATATATATATATATATATATATATATATATATATATGCGTGTGTGTGCGTGTGTGTGTGTGTGAGTATATATATATATATATATATATATATATATACATATGTATACATGTATATATATGTATAAATGTATATATATATATATATATATATATATATATATATTATTTATATATGCTATTATGTTACCATTGTTATTTTCTACATGATATTTTTTGAAAATATAATTATACAACATTAGCTAAGTAAACAAACTAACCATGTTTTCTCTCTCTCTCTCTCTCTCTCTGTTTCTTCTTGATTTCTCCCCTTCTTCTTCTCACCTACTTATCCCCACTTATTCCTCCGTTTCTCTCTCTCCTCCTCTATATCTTTCTACTTTTTCCCATTTTCTCTCTCTTCCTCTTTCTTCATTTCCTTCAATCTTCTTTCTCCTCCTCCTTCCCTTTTCTCTCCCTCTCGCTTCCTTCCTTCCTGTTTCCCTCCTTTTCTCTGTTTATCCTCCCTTTCCCCCTTCTTTCCTCCATTTCTCCCTCTACCTTTCTTCCCTCTCTTTCCCCCCTTCATTCTTCCTCCATTTCATCCCCCATTTCTTCCCTCCTTCTTTCCTCCCCTTCCTTCTTGCCCCCTATTTCTCCCTATTTCTTTACTCTTTTTTTTCTCCCCTTCCTTATCCCCCCTTATTTCTCTCGATTTCTTCCCACCCCCTTCCTTCTCCCTCATGTCTCCCCCCCTTCCTTCTCCCCCATTTCTCCCCTCCTTCCTTCGCCCCCATTCTTCCCTCCTTTCCTATTTCTTCCTTCCCTTTCTTCTCCCCCATTTCTTCCTTCCCTTCCTTCTCTCCCATTTCTCCCCTCCTTCCTTCTCCTCCATTCCTTCCCTCCTTCCTTCTCTCCCATTTCTCCCCTCCTTCCTTCTCCCCCATTTCTCCCCTCCTTCCCTTCTCCCCCCTTTCTTCCCTTCTTCCTTCCCTTCCTTCTCCCCCATTTCTTCCTCCCCTTCCCCCCCCCCTCTATTTCTCCCCTCCTTCCTTTTCCCCCATTCCTTCTTCCCTATTTCTTCTCCCCATTTCCTCCTCCCCTTCCTTCTCCCCCATTTCTTCCTCCCCTTCTCTCCTCCCTCCCCCTATTTCTCTCCATTCCTCCCCACCCTCTTTTCCCCCACAGGCTTCGTGCTGGCGGCCGTCGTGATTTCGTGCGAGTGTATTTTCCGGAGGCAGATCAAAAGCGGCCAAGGTTCGCCCACCAGTACTGGCACATTGGTCAAGCCGTTTATGGCTTAGGGATCTCGAATTCCTGCAAAATATGATCACTTTTACGCCCATTCCCTCGCCTGCCTCTCGCCGCCGCTCGACCAAGGCGTCTGTGTTCTCGCCTGCCTAGGAATGAAATCTGAATCTTTTTTTTTTTTTTTTTGGAATGTGGAATGTGGAATGGAGTAGTGTGGAGTGGAGGGGAGTGGGGTAGTATGGAGTGGAGTGGAGTGGAGGGGAGTGGAGTGGAGGTGAGGAGAAGAGAATAAAATCTGGTCTTCGGATTGAAATTGGGTTGAATTTATGGGTGTGTGGAATCAAAACAGATCCAGCCTGTCAAGTGAAATCGGATTGAATTTAAGAAGAAACATGTCCGATCGAATAAAGAAAAAAGAAATTCGACTAGATCTTCCATGATACGCCTATCTACCAGTTCATAGGCCTAACCTCTCCCACCGTTTAGACTGAGGGGGAGTGGGGAGTTTTGGATGATTCGGGGTAGAGGGGGGGAAGGGGGCATGAAGGGAAGTGGTTTGTCCTCCCCCCCCCCCCCCACCAGTTCCTTGACTACCGCTTCCACCAATCCACAATTAACTCCCTCCTGAGTAATCCACTCCAACCCCTCCCCCCCCCCACGAGAACATATGGACAAAGGATAGTTAACAAATTAGAAGGAACTAGCACTTTTCGCTCACTCTTAGCGCTATCACACACACACACACACACACACACACACACACACACACACACACACACACACACACACACACACACACACACACACACACACACACGCACACACGCACGTTAATGTATATACTGACGCATGCTTTGATAGGCCAGATTTGAATATACAATTTTCTTGAAATATTAAAACAGAATCAATCTTCTTAGATCCACATTCTCCAAGTCATGTCACGCTCCAATGGCCAATAATCTTGACTTTGGAAGTTATTGAAGAGCTAATTGCATGGGTTGCACGCTTGTCTTGCATGGTGACCTTAGTTGCAAATGTGCATGAAATCACAGAATGTCAATTGGCAAGTGTTTGTTAAGGAATTTTGCTTTTAAATATTATCTTTTTCATTTATTTTTTTTTGCAATCAATTTTTTTTTTTGTGATATATGTAAACAATATTTCTATAGAATTTCACAATTCTGAATAAATTGAAAAGGTTGTTATCTCACCAGCAAATGTGTGTGTGCGTGCGTGTGTGTGTGTGTGTGCGTGTGTACCTGTATGAATGTGCGCATGAAGAAGTACGTGTAGATACCAGCATAAATACTTTGGTGCATATTCATGAATAACAAACATGCAAGATGAATGAAAATTCCACGATACGAAAATACCACTCAAGGTACACTCACAAACTCACGAATGATGGAATGAAATATCCTCACCTTCGTAATATAGATTCAAATATTAACTTCATTAGCTTATGTCTACAGGCTGCTAAAATATCGAGTAATGTCTGTTTCTTTGTTTTCTTAAAGATTTTTACGGTTTATTTTTTTTAACAGCCTTTTTATGGTTTAAAATATATGTTTACAAGGACGAATATCCTTATGCAAAGACGAATATCCTTATATGGAAGAGTTGCATAATACGAAATGTCTTCTGTTACTGATATCATTATTGTTTTGTTATTATTGCAATTAGTTTTATTCTAAATATTATCACTATTCTTAGTATTATTATTACCAATCAGCCTTATTATTATTTCTATCATCAAAATACCCCTTAAGCACTAATGAACAGATATATATTTAATCTGCAATCTGTAATGATCTTTTTACATATCTTTCTGAAATAATCATATCCCTTCCGAAGACACTCGTCATTCAAGAAAATAAAATAATCAGCCGATATAAATCTAATCTTGTGTTTTGGTGACGAAATTGAAACTGATCGAACTGCAGCGACAAACGAAGTGAGAATATGAAATAAATGGTGGTTCTAATGCTAATAAGAATAACCGAAATGGATCCCTTCGTGTGGTCAAAACGAATTAACTGGATTTCGATATCAATGATATGCAAGAAATATTCGTCTAGATGTTCCGAACCCGCCATTTTCCTAATGATTCTGAAATGTAGAAGGATTGTGTGCGTGTAAAGCTTTTAAGCTGTTTGGCTATAATTTACACGTAGTGCATTATGAACCAAAGCTTTTAACGCTGATACAAAGTTAGGCTAGAGAGAGAGAGAGAGAGAGAGAGAGAGAGAGAGAGAGAGAGAGAGAGAGAGAGAGAGAGAGAGAGAGAGAGAGAGAGAGAGAGAGAATGAATAAACCGCAAAACCAAGCCGAGGTCAAAGTCACACGTTCGAACACAGCCGAAAGACAGATTTTCACCGACTGACAACCTTTACGTTAAAGTTTCATCGCTACAAAGAACCGGATCTTTACAGAAGAAAACGCTATGAATGTGATAAATAGGTCACGAAAGCGAAGACATGAAGCAGTATAATAAAAACGGAAGAGGAAGAAGTTCCCTTTCTCAGTAGGATGTGTATTGACTAACAGAATGTATGTTGCTTATGAATCTACTATAAGCATGTCTGGAGAGGCGTTCGTAACTGTGTGAATAAATTATTAATCTTTCTTATCCTCTTATTCAATATATGTATATACATTGTTAGGGATATCAACCTCATTTTCTTTTTTATATATTTATTCATTTATTTATTCTTACAAGCAATGGCAACTATTTTTTTATTTTACTATATCATCTTTACAGAAATGGGCAAATCCTATCACTGACAACGCACCTGTAGATCACTGCTGACAACCCTGCCACCTTCACGTCCCCCTCCCCCCCTCCCTCCTTCCCTCCCCCCCCTCTCCCACCGCTCCCCTGTCACAGCCGTTAAGGAGAGCGAATGGTTGTTAGCCTGAGAAAAGACACAGTAATTATGCACCGGTAGAAAGGCTGTGGATATGCGTGTGTGAATCTGAGGGTGATGGATAGGGTATTATAATATGTATGCAGTCCATCTTTTTGCTTCTTGCTGTATTTCTCTATTTCAGTTTTTTTCTTTTTTCTTCTTTTCCTTCTCTCTGTCCCTCTGCGCCTTGTTCTCTTCCTCCCTTTTCATTTATTTTCTCTATCGGTTCTTCTGTCTCTCCCTCCCTTTCATTCACTCTCTCTCTCTCTCTCTCTCTTTCTCTCTCTCTCTCTCTCTCTCTCTCTCTCTCCTCCCCCCATTCTCTCTCTCCCTCTCTCTCTCTCCTCCCCCCATTCTCCCTCTCTCTCTCTCTCACTCTCTCTCTCTCTCTCTCTCTCTCTCTCTCTCTCTCTCTCTCTCACTCTCTCTCTCTCTCTCTCTCACTCTCTCTCTCTCTCTCTCTCTCTCTCTCTCTCTCTCTCTCTCTCTCACTCTCTCTCTCTCTCTCTCTCTCTCTCTCTCTCTCACTCTCTCTCTCTCTCTCTCACTCTCTCTCTCTCTCTCTCTCTCTCTCTCTCTCTCTCTCTCTCACTCTCTCTCTCTCTCTCTCTCTCTCTCTCTCTCTCTCTCTCACTCTCTCTCTCTCTCTCTCTCTCACTCTCTCTCTCTCTCTCTCTCTCTCTCTCTCTCTCAATCTTACTTCTCATGTAATACATCCTTGCGCCTTACTTGGTACCAAAATATTTACAAAGCACTGAATTCCAGCTGGACATTACGGTCCTCCTGAACCCTCAGATTCCGGACAATTATGATTATATCATTATACAGATATATATGTATATATACACATACATACATACATATATATATGTGTATATATATACATATATATATATATAAATAAATAAACACACAGACACATGCACACACACACACACTTAACACACACACACACACATGCAATAGATTTATTTACAAAGCTCTAACTAGTAAGGTGGGGGGGCCGGGGGGCAGGTGAGTCACTGTGGGTCAAAATGGCGGACGAGAGGTCAAGAAGGGTGACGGATAGTAAGTAAAAGAATAACATTTGAAAAGAAAATAAAAAAATCGAAAAAAAAATCAAAATCGAACTTATACGTTTCACTCTCTTAGTTTTCACTTAGTCTGTTGTTTTCTTATATTGTAGTTTACAATATATCATACCTGATTATACTCTCATGTTCCGTGTTTCGCTGTATTTATTATTATATAAGTTTTAGAATGAGACAGGGGTACCAACTGGTGAGTGTGAATGGCAGAAGTACCAACTGCTGTGGTGCAAGGTAATCATCTATATTGGAGTAGGAAAAAGTGATGCTATTCTGTTTGCTCCAAGAAATATTGTACATTATAATCAAAGGCACACCTCAGCGATCTCTTTCTACGCGAGAGGAGTTGGAAAAAAATGTGAAATGTTCTTTTAATATTGGGAATATGGCTAGAGTGGAATTCTGATATGAACGAAGAATTTTGTCATATAATACAATTTCTTTCTATATATTTTTACTGGTTATTGCTCATGCTGACTAAATAATCGAATAGTAAAATGATTTCAACATTTTACAAAAGAAACTATAAAAAAACAACAGAAGTACCAACCCCGAGCCCAGAAGGAAGCAGGAGTACCAACCTTTTCAAGTTCCGTGTCAGGAATACCAACCTTTTATCCTTGAAAGAAAAAAAAAGTTTCTAAATATCTCAAAGGATTTCCACACTCTTCCTTACTTACTTCGACAAAATAAATAGAAACAAAGAGAGTATTCTCAGAATTTCTTCTTAGGTAGCGATTCATACAACTAGTGTAAATCTGTCCTATGTTATTTTCTTCAATTCATTACATCCATCGAGGCTATGCATACAAAAAAAACAGAAATAGTTAGGCTAGATATATAGGCCTATTAATTACTACTGATAGCACAAACTAGGCTAAACACTTAACTACTAGTTATAGTAGTCTCCTAGTCCCTCACTCGTAGAAAAGAAAAAATAATAGCTCTTAAATGGTTTATAGAGATAAGGTAGAATCAACGGTACAAAAATAATATATAATCATAATACTACTTTCAAATTTATTTATTTTTTTCACGTTTTAAAATTCACAATTTTTTGTTATAACTATAACTGGTAACTATCGAAATGTAGTGACGATAATGATATTAGTGTAAGCGATGACAATAGTGCTATGATAGAAATCTGCTATGATCATCAGCATTAATGTCATTACCATCACCTTTAAACCTGCTTTTAATTGGCTATTCACATTTCCTCATTATTGTCTCATACTTAACAAAAAGACATAACACGTAATTAGGTTTTAGGTTTATTTCATGGTATAGATTTTCATGAGACAATTAATCAAAACTATTTATTGAAGGTCCAATTTTCCATCATTCAGATAGCAATACAAATTTTGAAGTTATATTTAAGGACTTTTTATTACCTTTTTTTTTATTATTTTGTTTTTAATGCATCGTTCAACAGTGTGTAAAATGTGTAAAACAGTTTTTGCTCAACTTTTCAAAAATATTGGACAAGTACAAGGCATTTTTCATTCCTCTTATTTTTGTTTTTGTTTTTGTGTTTGTGTGTGTTTAACTGGATTTTCTTTGTTTGTATCTGAGACACTTTGTTTCTCTCTCTCTGTATATTTCTTTGTTCTTCCCCCCTCTCTCTTTTTTTTCTCTATTCATCTTTTCCCTTTCCCTACCTCCCATCTTCTCTTTCTCTTTTCCCCTTCCTCCTTTCTTATTCTCTCTTTCACTCTCTCTCTTATAACATAGACACATAATTTCCTTAATCTTACATACCTATATGTTTTTTTCTGTCTATTCAACTATCTATCCATCTCAGTTATGTATCTATCTATCTATCTATTCATCTATATCTCTGTCTATCTACCTCTTCATCTATCTCTCTGTCTATCTATCTATTCATCTATCTGCCTACCTTTTCAACTAACTACCTATCTATCTATCTATTCATCTATCTATCTGTCTATTCATTAATCTATTTGTCTATCTATCAATTCAACCATCTATATTTCTATCTACCTATCCGTGTATCTGTTCATAAATATTCCATATTCCTTTCCTTTTCTTTCATCTCGACCTCATACCACATTACGATTACGTCACATATTCGTCACATACTTAATTAATCATATCATTAGTTTCTTGGGCGACTTTGGTCTCTTTTTGCCTTAACTGTCAAAATTTACTCTTTTGGCTAGACATTAAATATAAAAAAGTGAAAATATAATGTAAGGAAAGAGAGCGAGAAAGAGAGAGAGAGAGAGATGAATTATATAATGTGTATATATTTGTTATGTTTTGGCTTTCTTTTCTTAAGAGCCAAAGTCGCTGTTTTTTTTTTTTTTTTTTTTTTTTTTTTTTTTGTAGTCTCAAAGCATCATATGTGATACATGTCGTTTAGAGAGAGTTGGCATCACAATTTGCCTAAGTAATGTGTATGTTAGTTTATGAATAAATACATGCACACATTCTTATACACACACACACACACACACACACACACACACACACACACACACACACACACACACACACACACACACACACACACACACACACACACACACACACACACATACACACGCACACACACACACACACACTAACACGAATACATACATATTAATACGCACACAACTTACTGTAAGAACACTACATACCTGTACGTTATATGTTTATAATAAGGACTGTTATCAAGAATATTGAATATATATATATCATTAGAATATGTAGTAATAATCCTGCATTGTAGAGATAAAACAAAAATGTAAGTAGTTGAAATAAAATTTACCAAAGATATTCCACGAATTTTGTAGATATTATGATTTTCTGTTTTCAATGATAAGTTTTCTGTAAAAAAGGTGGGTAGACTAAGGTAACTTATAATATTATGAAGACTATATGTTGATATTGATCTGGAAAAAAGTAAGTTATATTTAATTTCTCCCAATTATGTAATTACATTGCTATATGTATGATAATAATGTATTTGAGAGAAAACTTCAGTCACGAGAGAGAATATAAGTAGAAAGACACTCATATTGTCACTAACATTCATTAGAAAATTTTAAGAACTTCGAAAATGAGCATTATGGAAATTCCAAACAGTGTACACAATATACAAAGTAGGTTATTAGTGGTAAGTGTAAAATTCATCATCAAGTGTCTACTTTTTTTCGCCTATTGGTGCATTTAGATTAGGTACAATCACAGTCATCGTCGAAATATATATTTTTCTGCAGAAAAAAAAGCTAAGAAAACTGTTTTAATAAAAATGACCTTAAAATGATATGAACCAATATCGATTTTCTGACAACGTAATTTTGAAATCCAGGGAACCAATCACGTTGTGTTTTTCTTTGTGACGTCGCCAGCTAAGAGTCTAAGGAGCCAATGAGCGACAAAAAAAAACATTAGTAACGTCACGCACAGGGACTAACGAATCCCCCCATCACAATATGTATTCCACGTGGAGATATGTTTAGTCTAGGTAATATATGTAAATATATATTCTCATGTGCACTTTTTGTATATATATACAAAGTATATATAAGATAAATATCCGACACACAACCTGCGTTTTTCTCCACACCCAGAAATATTTATAGAGAGAAAAAGGGAAGACAAAAGGTTAAATAAATAAGGGTTGAATAAAAAAGGTTATATAAATGATAAACAATGTCTAAGGCTGACTCATATCAAACTCCTTTTAAACTGTCCATCTAAACCGATTCAAGTAGTAAAATCTTTTAAAATCAAAATGCAGATGTTCCTTTTAACTTGTAAA
>NC_061841.1:8265530-8268030 GCF_019202785.1 Penaeus chinensis
ATCGGGTTTGAACCAACATGTTACACATAAGGCAAGTAAGTAGCTATACGGTTGTGAAACATATTTCCCAAATGAAAGCTTTAACTTCTCTAAATTGGTGCTTTTAGTACAGCTAGTTATTGTGAGTAAATCTACAATGTTAAAAAGATGGACATGGAACAGTAAAACATTAATTAATTTCGATTTTTTATTTATCTATAAGATAAGTGCATCTAGTGGAACTGTTCTAGAATGCTTAACCTTAATCTCTGGGAAAGATGGCCTTGATAGTTCACACAATTGTTTATGTAGAGCGAAACTTGTCGGAATAGCATTTTGATGAGCCAAGGAACGCCTACGGGAATCTCTGTCGGGGAGCAGTTTGGAATCCAAGAAAAGGTAAGTTTTAAAGAAGTCTTTTTCTCTTTTCTTTCTTTCTCTTTCTTTTTCTTTTCTTTTCCTTTTCTCTTTGTCTTTTTCCTTTTATTCTTTTTCTCATGTTTTTTTTCTTCTTCCTCTTCTTTAGAGTTATCTGTTACTATTTATAAGTTTATTTATCTATTCTAATTTCGTGCAAAAAGAAAATGAATAAATAACGAGACCAATACTACAATGTATCAAGAAACGAATTTAATTATCTTCTCGTTTTCTCCTTAAAATGGGTATGATTTATTCTGCGCAAATTCAGTTTAAAATAAATTCACTTCGGTTTTCGAATAATCTTACTTTCTAAAGACAATGGACAAGTAAGAGTTATGGAAGGCGAAATGCAATCTTTATATATTATGCATGATGCTTGGATAGATAGAAATATATATATATATATATATATATATATAGAGAGAGAGAGAGAGAGAGAGAAAGACAGGAGGCGGGCTTTTTTTTTTAATCCAAGTTGAGGTATGATGTTATTCTGCATTAAGAGGACAAATAACGAAGATTGGAAAACTAGTAATTATTTATCTATCTATCTAAAAGTGTTGATAAAATAGATAATCAGAGTGAGACGAAGGTAATGAACTGTGTAAATCACGCTGAGTATATGTATGTATATATATACGTGTATATATTATGTAATAGGTTTGCCACTCAGGCGTCGTATCGTAAGTATGAAAAGGTAGACTAACACAGTCGTGAAGAATTTCATGTTTATTAAACGTTTCGAAGGCCGAAACTAGACCTCCGCCTTCAGTACTTTCAAAGAGAACCACTAAAATAGTCAGTTAGACAATAGTAGATACAGGTGTTTGTTTCTGAACTTTAAGTTTATAAACAAAATTATAAGTACGTAAAAGTAAACAAGAACAATATATACATATACGCAATTAAAACATTTAAAAAGAACATACATTATAATCATTTTAAATGGAATATAATAACATATATACAAGAAAGATTATAACAACCAATATGGTAAACTAACCAAAGTGGGTGTTGGTTGAGAGGGAAGGCCTATTGGGTGAATGAGGTTGTTGCGGTGGTTGTGTTGTTAAGTTCGGTTTCATTTTCTGTATATAAGGATTCTGAGATGACAAGGTCTGGGCGGAGGAATGGGAAGATAGAATACTAAAATTTGTGTTAGAGAAAGGGTGTGAGTGGAGTAGAGAGTGTTCTCTTATTGCCGAGAAAGATGGTTTGCTCAGCGGAAGGCCAGTCCTGGAGGATTTGCCTTGTGTTCTAGGATGCGGTGTCGTGACCATCTTGAGGTAGATCCCACGTACCGAGCTTAGCAGCAAGGATAAATACACTACGTTAGAACACATGTCAGAGTTACACCTCAAAGGGTGTTTTAGAAATTTGGCTCTATTGCTAGTGTAACATACGGTAGTGTAACATATCTATGGTCTTTTTTTTGACAGTAGGGGCAGTGAGTTGGTGTAAGAATATTTTACAAAAGAAAATGTTTTAGTAATTTTACCAAATAATAATGGGTACCCGTTAGTTCTAAAGAATTCTTTAAAAAATCATTTTGTCATGAAAAGTTGACCAGTTGCTACACAAGTTATAAGCTCGAATGGTTAGTGTTTTGATGCTGTTAATTTTGTATAACTGTGGAATGTAGCTAAGGAAGTGAAGTCCGAGGCCAGTGACGGATGGTTTTCGGTAAATGCTTGTATGGAAGGTGCCATTGTTACAGGTGATTAGCGTGTCCAAAAAAGGTAATTGATTGTTTTCCTGCATCTCACAGGTAAACTGATGCTCGGGTGTTTCGAATTGAGATAGTTCAGAAAAGGTTTACGTGTGAGGGTTGTTTGAAAAGGAGAAAGGTATCATCGAAGTATCGACGATAATGAACGGGTTTAAATTCAGGCGGACATTGTTCAAGCCAGTTCTGTTCATGATAGCAACATCTGTATCTATTATTGTATTTGTTATTGTCTAACTGACTTTTTCAATGGTTTCTTTTGACAGTATTGATGATGGTGGTCTAGGTTTTGCCTTCGAAACGTTTAATAAACATGAAATTATTCATGAATGTATTAGTCTACCTTTTCATAGAGTATATATATACATATATATA
>NC_061841.1:8275530-8285530 GCF_019202785.1 Penaeus chinensis
AGAGAGAGAGAGAGAGAGAGAGAGAGAGAGAGAGAGAGAGAGAGAGAGAGAGAGAGAGAGAGAGAGAGAGAGAGAGATTTATATATATAGAGAGATAAAGAAAAGAGAGAGAGAGAGAGAGAGAGAGAGAGAGAGAGAGAGAGAGAGAGAGAGAGAGAGAGAGAGAGAGAGAGAAAGAGAGAGAGAGAGAGAGAGAGAGAGAGAGAGAGAGAGAGAGAGAGAGAGAGAGAGAGAGAGAGAGAGAGAGAGAAAGAGAGAGAGAGAGGGGGGGGGGGGAGCGGGGATGAGACAGAAGAGCATTAAAGGAAAGAGAATGTGAAGGAGACGAAGAGAGAGAGAAAGAAGGGATGGAGAAAGGAAGATAAAGAGGGAGATAAAGAAAAGAGAGAGAGAGAGAGAGAGAGAGAGAGAGAGAGAGAGAGAGAGAGAGAGAGAGAGAGAGAGAGAGAAAGAGAGAGAGAGAGAGAGAGAGAGAGAGAGAGGGGGGGGGGGGGGCGGGGATAAGACAGAAAAGCATTAAAGGAAAGAGAATGTAAAGGAGGTAAAGAGATAGAAAAAAGGGAAGGAGAAAGGAAGATAAAGAGGGAGAAGGATTTAGAGATAGATATATAGACAGATAAATAGGCTTGATGTATAGATAGATAGATAAATAGATAGATAGATAAAATGATTGATACATAAATAAACAAATATATTAGATAAATGGACAGATAGATAGACAGGTAAATAAATAGACAGATAGATAGGCAGATAGATAGACAGACTGATAGCCAGATAGATAGATAGATAAGTAAATAAATAGACAAACTGATAAATAGATTGACATACATAAATAGATAATTAGAAAAAGTGATAGACAAAAAACAAAGAGAAAAACAGATGACGAAAAAAATTAAGAAAAAAGAAAAAGAAAGGAAAATAAAATAAAAGAAAGAAAAAGAAAGAAAAAGAAAGAAAAAGAAAGAATAAAGATAAAGAAAGAAAAAGAAAGAATAAAGAAAAAGAAAGAAAAAGAGAGAAAAAGAAGGAAAAGGAAAGAAAAGGAAAGAAATGAAAAAATAAAGAAAAGAAAAACAATGAAACAGAAAGGAAAAAGAAAGAAAAAGAAAGAAAAAGAAAGAAAAAAGAAAGGAAAAGGAAAAAGAAAGAAAAAGAAAGACAAAATAAAGAAATAGAAAGAAAAGAAAGACAAGGAAAGAAAAAAATAAGAAAAAAGAAAAAAGAAAGAAAAAGGAAAGAGAGATAGAAAGGAAGGGAAAGAAAAAGAAAGAAAAAGACAGAAAAAGGAAAGAAAAAGAAAGAAAAAGACTGAAAAAGCAAAGAAAAAGAAAGAAAAAAAAAGAAAAAGGAAAGAAAAAGAAAGATAAAGAAAGAAAAAGGAAAGAAAAAGAGAACGAGCGCCAGTCAGGTGCCAGGAAAAAAAGAAGAAAAAAAAAGAGAATTAAAGAAAAAAGGAAAATAAAGAAAAAAGAAAAAGAAAGAAAAAAGAAAAAAGAGAAAGAAAGAAAAAAGAAAGAAAAAAGAAAAAGAAATGAAAATAACAAAAAGGAAGAAAAAGTTGGAAAAAAAGAAAAAAGAAAGGAAAAAGAAAGAAAACGAAAGAAAAAGAAAGAAAAAGGAAAGAAAAAGAAAGGAAAAGGAAAGAAAAAGAAAAAGAAAG
Organism: Penaeus chinensis; assembly: GCF_019202785.1. Lineage (NCBI taxonomy): Eukaryota > Metazoa > Arthropoda > Malacostraca > Decapoda > Penaeidae > Penaeus > Penaeus chinensis. Next base: position 8,277,191 of record NC_061841.1, read on the forward strand.
GAAAAAGGAAAGAAAAAGAAAGAAAAGAAAAAGAAAAAGAAAGAAAAGGAAAGAAAACGAAAGAAAACGACAGAAAACGAACGAAAAAAGAAATGAAAACGAAAGAAAACGAAAGAAAAAGAAAAAGAAAAAGAAAGAAAAAGACATAAAAAGGAAAGAAAAAGAAAGAAAAAAAAACAGAAAAAGGAAGGAAAAAGAAAGAAAAAGACAGAAAAAGGAAAGAAAAAGAAAGAAAAATACAGAAAAAGGAAAGAAATAGAAAGAAAAAGACAGAAAAAGGAAAGAAAAATACAGAAAAAGACAGAAAAGGAAAGAAAAATAAAGAAAAAGACAGATAAAGGAAAGAAAAAGAAAGAAAAAGACAAAAAAGGAAAGAAAAAGAAAGAAAAAGACAAAAAGGAAAAAAAAAAAAAGTGAACGAGCGCCAGTCAGGTGCCAGGAAAAAAAAAGAAGAGAAAAGAGAAATAAAGAAAAAAGGAAAAGAAAGAAAATAACAAAAAGGAAGAAAAAGTAGGAAAAAAGAAAAAAGAAAGGAAATAGAAAGAAAACGAAAGAAAACGACATAAAGCGAACGAAAAAAGATATGAAAACGAAAGAAAACGAAAGAAAAAGAAAAAGAAAAAGAAAAAGAAAGAAAGAAAAAGAGAACGAGTGCCAGGCAGGTGCCAGGTAAGACCTGCGGCGAGTTGCTGAAATAAATATGGGCCTCGCGACACGAGCTGTCACGTGACTGAAGGGGGGACGGGGTAGGGGGGGGAGGGGGGTTGTCACTCAAAGACGAAGAGGGGAGGTGGGGAAGGAGGAGGAGGGAGGAAGGGAAGGGGAGGGGGGAGGAAAGGGGAAGGGGGAGAGGGGGAGGAGAGGAAGGAGGAGAGGGGAAGGAGGAGAGGGAGAGGGGGAGGGGAAGGAGGAGGGGGAGAAGGGGAGGGGAGGGGGGAGGAAAGGGGAAGGGGGGAGGAAAGGAAGGAGGAGAGGGAGAAGGGGAGGGGAAGAGGAAGAGGGAGAAGGGGAAGGGAAGAGGAAGAGGGAGAGGGGAGGGGAAGAAGAAGGAGGAGGAGGTTGGGAATGAGAGAGAAAGTGGGGAGAAGGAGAAGAAGAGAGGGAGGTTTGGGAGGGGGGAGGGAGAAGGAGGGAAGGGTGGGGAAGGCAAAGGGAGGTGGGGAATGAGGGTTACAAGAAGGATGAGTAGGGGAGGAGGAAGGGGATTTAGGGGGGGGGGGAGGGAAGAAGAGGAGGCGGGGGAAGATATTTAGATAATAATAGGAAGCTAGTAAAGGGAGAAGAGGTCCGTGAGGGGGTAGAGGATAGAGGGAGAAAGGGATAATAGGAAGTGGGGGGGGGGGCGTGAAGTTGGGGGGGTTGAAGTTGGGGTGAAGTTGGGAGCTGGAAAGGGGAAATAGGGAGACGAGGGGAGAGGAGAGATAATCGGAGGAAGAAATGCGAAAGGTATGGAAGAGAAGAAGAGCAAGAGAAAGAGAGCATGACGAAAGTAGACGTACAGATAACCAGGCAGTTAGGTAGTTAGTCTAATTTGATTATAGAAATATACAGGGATAAGGCCGGGGAATTTTGAGAGAAGTTATTTTCATGATAAGAGGATTGGCAAAACCCACACACAAACACACACACACACACACACACACACACACACACACACACACACACACACACACACACACACACACACACACACACACACATACACACACACACACCTACATACACACACACACTAGTACACAAAAGAGACACATAGTTTTCAGATTGCGCTAAAAAAATTTAAGGTAAGAATTCAAAGAGAAATAAAGCATTATAACTACTACTGCTATTACTCCTACCACTACTACTACTAATATCAATAACGATATAATAACTACATACTTCTCAAAGCAAAACTAGACAAAAGAAAAAAAGATAAAAAGTCATATAAGCATTAAATAAAACAAGGCAAATAACCTGAGATACCATCTAGTCTTGCTTTATTGATTATCTTCTCCTTCCATTATTCGTCATATCATTCGCATTGACAGACTAAGTGAAGGGAGTGACGATTATGTAATGTTAATGATTATGTGCATGAAATCCTATGACACAGTTATGGCTATTTGTTTTGATGTATTTGTTTGCTCTGTCTTTGATATTGTTTGTTTTCTTATTTTGCTTGATTTTGTTTTCTTGTGTGTTTCATTATCTCTTATCTGTATAATGTTGTTGTTATCAGTATCGTCATTATTTAAGGGGGAGGAGGAGGAGGGGAAATCTTTGCATTTTGCTTTCATCATCATCGTCACCATTTTTATTATCCTTATTGTAATTATCATCATTATTATCATTGTTCTTTATTTTACTGTTATAATATATTATCCTTATCATTGAAACTATTACCATTATCATTATTGATATCTTCATTATCGTTAATATCATTACAACCATCATGTTATCACTTTTATCGTTATTGATATTATCATTACCATCATTATGATCATTATTATTATAACCATCATCATCATCATTATTACTAACATTATCTGTATTATCATCACCATCACTGTTCTTATCATTATTGTTATTATTATCGGAACAATTTTTGTTCTCTTTATTTCAGTCTATATTGGTATTATTATCATTAGTCATTATCATTACTATTCTCATTATCACAATCATCATCTTCATTATCACTCTCCTTATCGTCATCATTATCATTTATTATAATCATGATTACGTTTGTCACCCTCAGTATAAATATCACTGTTAATAACTTTAACATTTATCCAGAAAAAAAACTTTCAATATCTTAAAATTCGTATCAAAACATTGTTATGCATCTACAGCACCTAAACAAGAGACGAAATAAAGAAACAAAGCAAGAAGAGAAACAGAGAAACAAAGGGGATAGAAAAGGTTTGTGAAGAAGGGGATAAGGAGAAGGAAAGGAGGAAGGAGGGAGGGGAGGTAGAAGGGGAAGAGAAAAAGAGGCAAAGAGGCAAAGAGACAAAGCATTTTATAAAAAAACTCTCTGTCTACGTCATTTCCCCTTCTCTCTGACTTGAAAAAGAATTTCTCAGATGAACTCTACCGAGTTATGTGTTTAACTTATATCGTGTTTATATTGTTCATTTAATTGATTGTTCAGCAAAAAAAAAAAAAAAAAAGAAGAAAAAAAATGGATGGAGATGAATATCCTGAATGGAAATAATACAACAATAAAAAAAAAGCAATGGCGCTTGCAAATGCATCAGTAGGGGAAATTATTATTTTGTATCTAGTAATGACAATACCTTGAAAGATTAAAGTTTGTTAATTTGTCCAAATCAGAAAAATATATTTATATGGCTGACCTGTTTTTCACTTTTCCATATTATCATTTGATTATCTGTTCACTTCACATTTCATCATAACTATTATTATCATTATCATTATGATCATTATTATCATTATCATCTTTATCAACATCATTCCTATTTTGTTTTGTTTAGTTCACATTTATCACATGAATCTCCTTTGTGTACCCCCTTTTTTTTTAGCTTCATAATTATCTATCTGGCCTTCAGTTTCTAGCAGAGAGGGGGGTGGGGGGTGGGGAGACCTCATCTCAGTTCCTATTTGACGAACAGAAAAATAGGTGAAGGTAATTTCGTCTCGACAAAGGTCAGGCTCGTGATGGGTATCTATATTCTCTTTCTCGGTCTCCCTTTCCCTTTTCTTGCTAATACTTTGTCTTTCTCTCTTTTTCTTTCTATTTCTGTTCTCTCTAGCTTTTTCTGGGTCTGTGTTTGTATCTGTGCTTTGTCTCCCTCTCTTTTCTCTCTGTTTGCTGTCTGTCTGTCATTCTGTGTCTGTTTCTTCCCCTCCTTTCTCTTACGCTCTTACTTTCTCTCTCTGTGTCTCTTCCTCCCTCCCTCTCCCTTCTCTCTGTCTGTTTGTCTGTCTGTCGTTCTGTGTCTGCCTCTCCTCATTCTCTCTTTCTCAGCTCTCTCCCTCTCTCTCACTCTTTCCTTTTGTCTTCTGTTTGTCTGTCTTTCTTTCCGTCCGTCTGTCTATCACCCCCACTCTCTCTCTCTATTGCTCTGTCTTGTTTGTCTTGGCCATTCCTAGTCATTTACATAGGTAATCTATAACAAACAAACATTTATCTTCAGTAATTATCTGATATCTTCCTCACGCAGAATCTTAATAAGTAATAAAACGCTCTCTTATCTAATTTGTTAAGGATTCCTATTAAAGATAATTAAAAGTAAGTAAATTAATAAATTAAAAAAAAAATGAAGGGAAAAAAAATTTGAAAAAATGACAATAAAGGGAGAAAAAGATAAAAAATCAAAGGAAAAAAAGATGAACAATGAAGAGAAAGAAATGTGAAAATGAATAATCAAAATATGATAGAAAAATTTAAAGGGAAAATAAAAAAGGGACAAAAAATGCTAAAGGGGGGGGGGAAATGATTTTAAATTAGAAATAAAAAATGAATAAAAAAATTTTAAACCATAAAAAAAACCTTTTAAAATTTAGTTATAAAATTTTATAATGTTTAATAATGATAAAAAGGGTTAAAAATTTGTTTAAAGGGAAAATTTTAATGTAAAATTTTGATAATAATTTGAAAAAAAAAAAAATGATAAAAAATAAAATAAATAAAAAAAGATAAAAAGTTTAATTTTTAAAAATAAATAATGAAAGGGGATTTTTTGGGATAAAAGAATAAAAGATTTAATGTTTTAAAAAGGGGGAAATGTAAAATTTGAAAATTGATAATAATAAATTAATTTAATGAAATTTTATAAAAGAAATGATAATTTTGGAAATTGTTTTTTTTGAAAATTGGGAAAAATTAATGTAATTTTTTTTAAAAATGATTTTAAAAATAAAAATTTGGTTTTGTAATAATTAAAAAAAAAAAATTTTGTTTAATATAATAATATAAAAAAAAAAAAAATTATAATAATGATAATATAATAATTTTAATAATATAATGTTTTTTTAATAAATAATATAAAATATAAAAAAAATAATATAATAATTTTAATGATGGTTGTTTTAATGATTTTAAGGGTTTTTTTTTTTTTTTTTTTTTTTTAATAATAAAATTAATTTTAATTTAAAATTTTAATGTTAATGATAAAAAAAAAAAAATTGAAATAATAAAAAAAATTAATTTTAATAATATAATAATATAATAAGGGGTTTTTTTTAATAATGTAATAATATAAAAATTTTAAATAATATAATAATATAAAAAATGAAAATGATAAAAAAAAAAAAAAAAAATAAAAAAAAAAAAAAATTTTTATAATATTTATAATATAAAAATTTAATAATAGGGTTTTGGTTAATGATAAAAATTTTATAATATAATAATATTAAAAATTTTTAAAAGGGGGATAAAAATTTTTATAATAATATAATATATAATAAAAATAAAAATTTTTAAGGGAAAAATAAAATAAAAAATATAAAAATAAAATTTTATTTTAAAATATAAAAATTTTAATATAAAAATTTTAATAATATAATATAAAATGATAAAAATTTTAAAATATATAAAAAAAAAATAAAATATAATTTTTATAATAAAAATAATTAATAATTTAATATAATAATAAAATTTTAAAATTTTTAAGGGGTTTTTTAATTTTTAATAATATAATAGGGTTTTTTAAAAAATTATAAAAATTTTATAAAAATTTTGAAAATTTTTTAATAAAATAATAATATAATATTTATAATAAAATTTTTAATATAATATAATAATGTAAGGGAAAATTAATGTAAAAAAAAATATAAAAATAAAATTTTTTATAATAATATAAAAATTTTGAAAAAAAAAAAAAAAAAATATAATAATATAATAATATAATAATATAATATAATAATGTTAAAAAATAAAAAAAAAAAAAAAAAAAAATAATTTTTAAATTAATATAATAATGTAATAATTTTTTAATATTTAAAATTTTTATAAAAAAATATAAAAATGTAATTTTAATTTTAATGTAAAAATTTAATAATAATATAATATAATAATAAAATTTTAATGTAATTTTTTGTTTAATTTTTAAAATAATTTGTTTAATTTTTGATTTAATAAGGGGGTTTAAAAATTTATAAGAGGGGGTTGAAAGGATAAAATGAAAAAAAGATAAAAGAAATAATGATAAAAAGGAAAGGGGATAATAATGTTTAATAATGATAATAAGATAATATAATTTTTGATAATAATTTTAAAAAGAAAATTAATGAAAATAATGAAAAATAAAGGAAAAATGAAATAATGAAAAAGAAAATTAAAATAAAAGAAAAGAAAAAGGATTAATAAGAAAAAAAAAAATGAAAAAGAAAATGAAAGAAAAAGAAAAAGAAATGAAAAATTGATAAGAAAAAGAAATTTTAAAGGAAAAAGGAAAAAAGGGAAAAAAGGGGGGGTTTGGGAAAAGGGGGGAAAAAGGAAAAAAATGATAATAATGAAAAAAAAGGGGGAAAAGAAAAAAGGAAAATTAATATAAAAAAAAAATTTTGTTTAAAAAATTGAAAATTGATAATTTTTTGATAATTTTTGGTTGTTTTTAATGATAAAAATTTTTTTTTTTTTTTTTTAATTTTTAATTTTTTGAAAAAATTTAAAAAAAAATTTTTGGTTTTGGATAATTGAAATAATGATAAAATGATAAAGAAAAATGATAATTTAATGAAAATAATATAAAAATATAATGTTTAAAAAAAAGATTTTTAATGAAAAATATAATGAGGGTTGAAAATTGAAAATAATGAAATTGTGATAAAAAAAATAATAATAAATAATTATAAAATTTAAAATGAAATAATAAAAAATAATAAAAAAATGATAATATGGTTGAAAAATGATAAAAATTTGATAAATAATGAAAATAATAATAATGATAATAATGAAAATATTAATGATAATGATAATATCAATGATAATAATAATGATAATAATGATAATAATAATTATAATAATAATAATAATGATAATGATAATAATGATAAAAACAGTAACAGCAATAAGATAAAAGCGACAACGATGATGGAAATGATAATAAAAATAATAAACAATAGCAAATTATGATGATGATGATGATGATGGTCATAATGATAATGGAATAAAGATGATAGTCAGGATGATAGTAAAGATGATAATGATAGTAGCAATAATAATGATAATGATAATTATGATAGTAATAGTAAGACAAGAATGATAATAAAGACAATAATGGCGACGATGATAATATTACTACATATAAATGTTACGATAATGATGAGAATATTAACAAAAAATGTAATAATAATAATAATAAAAAACAGCAATAACAAAAAATACGCTAAGAGAAGTTGATACAACCTCAAACACCTTTAACCCAATACACCCTCTTACCACCTCACCCCCCTCCCTCCTCCCCTCCCCCCTCCTTCGCCCCTTCCCCCTTCCTCCCTTCCTCCCTTCCTCCCTTCCCTCTCCCCATTCCCTCACTCCATTCCCTCCCCCCCATCTCCCTCCCCCGTACCTCTGGCGCATTGATTCTTCACGCCTCCGATGAGCGTTACATTACGAAAGATACATGATAACTTTTTTTTATTAGGGGGAGAGGGGGGGGGGGGGGCGAGGGGCCAACACGCGCGTCTAACTCGATGTTTAGTGTCATTCTGATAATCGTTAGAATTTAGTATCGTCTTAAGAAAGGCTGACAGATAAGGGTGGGGGGAGAGGGAAGGGGAGCGGGGAGGAGAGGATGGGGGAAGAGGAGCGGGGAGGAGAGGATGGGGGAAGGGGAGCGGGGAGGAGAGGATGGGGGAAGGGGAGCGGGGAGGAGAGGATGGGGGAAGGGGAGCGGGGAGGAGAGGATGGGGGAAGGGGAGTGGGGAGGAGAGTATGGGGGAAGGGGGTGTGTCGGGAGTAGAAGGGGAGGGGGAAAGGAGGAGGAGGAAATGAGGGGTAGAGGAAGGGTGGAAGGAAAGAAAAGATAGAGAGAATGTATGGGGGAGGAAGGGGCCTTAAGGGGAGAAGAGAAGGAAGGAATAAAGGAGGGAGGGAGAAAAGGGGGAAGATAGATGGAGAGAGTACAGGAGAAGGGAGAGAAGTAGAGAGCAATAGAGTGGAAAGGAGGTGAAAGGGGAGAAAAGAAGGGAGAGAGGAAGGTAAATGGAGCATGTTGGGGAAGGGAGAGGGAAGGAGGGAGAGAAAAAAAACTAATGGGAAGGGGAGGGAGACAGAGGAAGACAAGGGACGGACAAGGGAGGGAAGGAGGGAGAGCGAGAGGAAGGAAGGCGGAGTGACAATGATATTTGTGGTGTAATGTCATACTTTAGCTTGTGTAAGTGATGGTAGAA
>NC_061841.1:8315530-8320530 GCF_019202785.1 Penaeus chinensis
AACATCTCGAACGCAGGCATTATATATGATGAGACGTTCGGTGAGTAAGGGGAGGAGGAGGGGAGAGGGAAGGAGGGAGGAAGGGTGGAGGATAGAGGGGGATGGATGGGAGAGGGTGGGGAGGGGGTGAGGAGGAAGGAAAAGGAGGAGAGGGAGGAAGAAAATGGGGAAAAAGAAGTAGGGAAAATAGGGAATTGGGTAGGTAATAATGGGTTGTTAAACAAGACAAATGTACAATTTGTAATAATGTAAGTGACAAGAATAGCAAGCCACATGAATAATTCCCCCCCAGAAAATTAAACAGATAAATGAAAAATAAAAATAATCACAAACAGAAAATAAAGAATAAATATGAAATATCCAAAAAAATCGACCACATTTCCCTTCTCTCCTTAAAACACGTCTCCAACATGTTATTCGACAGTCATGGAACACAAGTACAAGTCGTTGCTTCAGAACCTTCCCTGTCGACATATCATGACGATGGTGGAGAAAACAGAGGCAGGGCTTAGGAATCAGACGAGGAGGCTGAAGGTGAGAAATAATTTTTTTGTTGTTGAAAGAAAAGGGAAACAGAAGGTGGGAAAGAATAATATTTTTTTTGTTATTGAAAGAAAAGGGAATCAGAAGGTGGGAAAGAATTTTTTTTTTGGTTATTGAAAGAAAATAAATCAGAAGGATAGAAAGAATTATATATCTTTTTGTTATTAAAAAGAAAGGGTATCAGAAGAAGAGAAAGAATTATATATTTTTTGTTATCGAAAGAAAAGGGAATCAGAAGAGAAAGAATTAGATTTTTTTGTTACTAAAAAAAAAAAAAATATTGTTATTGAAATTTGTTTTTGTTGTTATTAATGAAAGGATGGAATCTGACGAGAAGGCTAAAGGTGAAAAACAATTAGATTTTTTTGTTGTTGTTGTTATTGAAAGAAAAGGCTGAGTGAGGATTGAGGATTTAAGTGTAAAAATCGTTAAACTCCTACCGTTGTTTTCCTGTTTTATATATATATATATATATATATATATATATATATATATATATATATATATATATGCTATAATATTTTTTGGAAAGGAAGGCATGAGTGAGAATGGATAATTTCAGTCTAAAATTCGTATTTACTTATCTATTTATGTATATGTATATATATATATATATATATATATATATATATATATATGTATATGTATATAAAAGGTATGAATGAGAATGAATATCTTCACAATACAAGATATGTATTTGACCAGTTTCGATTATATCTTTGTCATGTGTGTGTGTGTGTGTGTGTGTGTGTGTGTGTGTGTGTGTGTGTGTGTGTTCTTGTTCAATATATGCAACATTAATTCCGGTTTATAATTGTTGAAAGAAAGGCAGTAGTGACTTTTTGCTGTTATTATTATTAGTATTATTAGTCTTGTTTTTTTCTAATTGTTATTGTTATTGTCAATATCAATATTATTATTGATATCAGTGCCATTATTTATCACATGTTACTAACATCTTCTCCAAACGCCTTCATTATCATCATCATTATCCTCATCGTCGTCTCCTAACCACTATCACCATCACTGTCACCATCATTATTACCAGTCACTATTCACCCCTTCTTCATCACTATCCTCCACCTCATCAATCACCAATTTTCTTTTTTCTTCTTCACCATCTACGCTATTGATCACCAGGCACCATTCACCATCTCCTTATTACCATCACCATCCTCCACCTCACCATCCATTTCATGTCCTTACCAATCACTAATCTTCTTCCAATCATCATCATTTTCACCATCCATCTCACCAATCATCATCTTCACCAACCACCAGTCACCATCCACCCTCTCCTTATCACTATCCTCCTATCTTTTCCACCTCACCATCATCTCCATTATCCATGTCATCAATCCTCCACCTCACCATCATCTTCGCCATCCACCAATCACCATTCGACATCCTCCTCCTCCTCCTCTTTCTCTTTCTCTTTCTCTTTCTCTTTCTCTTTCTCTTTCTCTTTCTCTTTCTCTTTCTCTTTATCTTTATCTTTATCTTTATCTTTATCTTTATCTTCCTCTTTATCTTCCTCTTCCTCTTCCTCTTCCTCTTCCTCTTCCTCTTCCTCTTCCTCTTCCTCTTCCTCTTCCTCTTCCTCTTCCTCTTCCTCTTCCTCCTCCTCCTTCTCCTCCTCCTCCTCCTCCTCCTCCTCCTTCTCCTCACCATCATCTTCACCATCTCCCTCCCCTTCACCATCTCCCTCCCCTTCACCATCATCTTCACCATCCACATCCTCATTCACTTCTCTTCTCCTTCCCCGCAGGACGCTGACATCGTGAATTACTTCGCCGTGGGGAATCTCGACACCATAAGCAAGATCCTGGATGCTGCGACTTTTAACGGGATGTTTGGCCGGAAGTATGCTTGGTATGCGCTCTCGAAGGTAATGCTGAGGCGTGGTTATGCTGTCATGCCGGGTATAAGGGTGTGGTGATAGGGTTTAGTTTATGAGTAATCGATAGGGAGGAGGTTTGTGGTTGTTTGAGTGAGGGGAAGTGGATGGCAGTTGATATATCTGCTAATTGATTGGACAGATAGATAAGTCGGTCGTGATTTAAATGGATATGTCCCTCGTCCACTCTCGTTAATGAGGAAATGAAAAGACTCTTGATATATTACAAGAAAACGATCTCCCTCCCCTTTTCCAGACCCCAGACCCCACACTTCAACCCTTCCACAAACTCATCCCTCCCACACTCTCACTCCCACAGCAACGCGAAGACCTGGAATGTGGGTGCGAGAACGCCTCTGTGGTATTCCTCCGGCCCCACAGCACTTCGGAGATGCGAGGGAGGCTGCAGATGCTCGAGAAGAACTACCAGCTAGTGACCGTTCCGCAGATCGACTCCGCCTTCTATTTCGACTTCGCTGTGAGAGGGATCAAGGCGGCGAGGTGAGTGTGGGGAGGGAGGTGAGGGAGAGGGGGAAAGAGAGGATGGGGGAGGGGGGAAGGAAGGGAGTAGAGGGAAGGAGGGGAGGGAGAGGTGAGGTGAGGGAATGGAGGAAAGGCAGGGAGAGGTGTGAGGGGAGGGAGAGGAGTGAAGGGAGGCAGAGGTGAGGTGAGTGAAGGGAAGGAGAGGGAAATGAAAGGTGTGGGCGTTAAGAAGTTAAGAAGGGAGGGGAGGGGCAGATATGTGAATAAAGTAAGTTAGGGAGGAGGAGGAGGAGAGTAAAGGGTGTGAGAATCAAAGGGGAGGGAGAACTGAGAAGAGTGAAGGAGGAAGAGGGGAATTAGGAGGGTAAAGGTGGATGGGAGTGTGAAGCTGCGGTTCATAAGAGAGAGGAGGGAGTGGAGAGAGAGTTAGAGGGAGAGAGAGAGAGAGAGAGAGAGAGAGAGAGAGAGAGAGAGAGAGAGAGAGAGAGAGAGAGAGAGAGAGAGAGAGAGAGAGAGAGAGAGAGAGAGAGAGAGAGAGAGAGAGAGAGAGAGAGAGAGAGAGAGAGAGAGAGAGAGACAGAGACAGAGAGAGACAGACAGACAGACATACAGACAGAAAGAGACAACCAGACAAACAAAGACAACAACAACAAAAAAAAAACACCAAACGCAAGCTAATTTTCCCCTTCTCCCCCTCAGCCGCCTGGCCGAACAGGGGAAATACGCCGACTTCAACTTCCTGAAATGTTCCCAGTTCGAGGAAGGGAATCCGCCGGTGCGAGCTGGCTTCGACCTCCGCAGCGCTCTCAAGACGGTGAGTGGCTTGGGGCGAAAGTGAAGGGAGGGGGGTTACAGGTGTGTGCGACTGGGAGAAGGCCGGGGATGCTAGTTCATATCTGGCTGTCTATATATGCATACATAACATGTAATTATTATACTATTACTAGTATTATCACCACACACACACACACACACACACACACACACACACACACGTATATATATATATATATATATATATATATATATATATATATATATATATATATATGTGTGTGTGTGTGTGTGTGTGTGTCGGTGAGTATTATTTAAGTGTGAATGGTAAAAAAACAATTCTAAAACTAGATTTACTGAAAGGGAGACAACAGTTTCGGAATCCACCTGGATTCCATCCTCAGGTCTGAAAAGGAAAGGGAAAGGAGTGGGTTTAAAACAGAGGAAAGGCAAAGTGGGTTTTTCTACCATTAATTATGTGTGTATGTGCTTGTATTTTCGTATGACTCCGACCCTTATAATAAAGACGAACCCAAATTAACCCATTCCCTTCCCTTTTTCTTATCCCTCCCCTCCTCCCTCCTCCATCACCCCCTCCCCTTCCCCTTCCCTCCCCCTACCCCTTCCCTTCCCCTCCTCCCCTCCCCTACAACCCCCCCACCACCGCAGGTCCCCGCCGACAGCTGGGCCTCCATCACCTGGGGCATGAACGGCATGAGTTACCTGGACATCACGCTGACCATCGACAAGTTCATGATCTTGCGAGGGAGGACCGCGGAGCGCAAATCCCTGGGCGAGTGGGAGGCTGGGATGCCCGGCACGCTTATGTTCAAGAGCGGGATGAATCTGAACGATTTCCAGGTATGTTTGTTGTTGTTGTTTTTTTGTTATTTTGTGTGGGCTTTTTTTTTTTTTTTTAGATTATTATAGTTTTTTTTTAATTGTTGTTTTTTGTTTTTATTATTATTTCTATTGTTTTTTTTGTCTGTTTTTATTATATATTTTGTTGTTATTATTGATATTATCATTATTTATATTATCATTATTATCATTATTATTATTTTCATTATTATTGTTATTATTATCATTATTATTGTTATTATTATAATTATTATAATTATTTATCATTATTATTTTTTGTTGATCTTATGATTATTATCATTAATGTTTTTTGTCTGTTTTTATAATCATTTTTGGTTTTGTTATTATTATTATTATTATTATTATTATTATTATTATTATTATTATTATTATTATTATTATTAATCATTATTATTTTTTGTTGACCTTATGATGTGTTTGT
>NC_061841.1:8328030-8335530 GCF_019202785.1 Penaeus chinensis
GAGATGAAAATAGAATATAATTGTGTACTTTCTTTTCAGATACGAAATTGCCGAGGCACCTGACGGCAAATTTGGCACCATGGATGAAAATCATGAATGGAATGGGATGATTAAACAGCTGATTGATAAGGTTTGTTTGTTTGTCTTTGGGTCTCTGACGTTTGTTTTTGTTGGTTTTGTTTGAAAATTTAGATTGGGCTTATTTTTGTTTGCTTATCTATTTATATATTTTTATTGTGCCGGTAATGTTGTTCTTTGTCTCTCTGTCTCGCTCTCTCTATCTCTTATTTTTGTTTCCTTCTCGTCCCTCCTCTCTCTACCTCCCTCATTTCTCTCTTCCTTGCATTACCTCTTTATATCTCTTCCCTCTGTTCTCCATCTCCCTCCTATCCCTATCCCTTTCTCATCCACCTCCTTCCTTTCTCCCTCCCTCCCTCTCTTTCCCTTCCCTCCTTCCTTTTCTCATCCACCTCCTTCCCTTCTCCCCCCCCTCCCTCTCTTCCTCTTTCCCTCCTTCCCTTTCTCATCCACCTCCTTCCTTTCTCCCTCCCTCCCTCTCTTTCCCTTCCCTCCTTCCCTTTCTCATCCACCTCCTTCCTTTCTCCTTCCCTCCATCTCTTCCCCTTCCCTCCTTCCCTTTCTCATCCACCTCCTTCCTTTCTCCCTCCCTCCCTCTCTTCCCCTTCCCTCCTTTCCTTTCTCATCCACCTCCTTCCCCTCTCCCTCCCTCCCTCTTTTCCCCTTTCCTCCTTCTCTTTCTCATCCACCTCCTTCCCTTCTCCCTCGCTCCCTCTCTTCCTCCTTCCCTCCTTCCCTTCCTCATCCACCTCCTTCCTTCTCCCTCCCTCCCTCTCTTCCCCTTCCCTCCTTTCCTTTCTCATCCACCTCCTTCCCCTCTCCCTCCCTCCCTCTTTTCCCCTTTCCTCCTTCTCTTTCTCATCCACCTCCTTCCCTTCCTCTCTTCCTCCTTCCCTCCTTCCCTTCCTCATCCACCTCCTTCCTTCTCTCTCCCTCCCTCTCTTCCTCCTTCCCTCCTTCCCTTTCTCATCCACCTCCTTCCCTTCTCCCTCCCTCCCTCTCTTCCTCCTTCCCTCCTTCCCTTTCTCATCCACCTCCTTCCCTTCCTCTCTTCCCCCTTCCCTCCTTCCCTTTCTCATCCACCTCTTTCCCTTCTCCCTCCCTCCCTCTCTTCCCCTTCCCTCCTTCCCTTCTCCCTCCCTCCCTCTCTTCCCCCTTCCCTCCTTCCCTTTCTCATCCACCTCCTTCCCCTCTCCCTCCCTCCCTCTCTTTCCCTTCCCTCCTTCCCTTTCTCATCCACCTCTTTCCTTCTCCCTCATCTCCAACAGCAAGCAGACATCGCTCTCGCTCCCCTCTCCGTCATGGCAGAGCGCGAGAACGTCGTTGACTTCACTGTTCCTTACTACGATCTCGTGGGCATCACTATCCTCATGAAGAAGCCAAAAGTACCCACTTCGCTCTTCAAGTTTTTGACTGTGTTGGAGCCCGAGGTGTGGGTGTGTATCCTCTTCGCCTACGGGTTCACGAGGTAAGGGTGCTTGGTCGTGTGGGTGTTTGGAAGAGAGGGAGGGGGTGTCGTGTGGGTGGGTGGGTGTGGGGAGGGGGTGTGGTGTGGGTAGGTGGGTGTGTGGGGAGGGGAGAGTTCGTGTGTGTGGGGAGGGGGAGGGGGAGGGGTGGCGAAGGTTGTTCGTAAGTTTTTTGTTTTTATGCGTGTTGTGGTATATTTGATGTCGTGTGTGTGTGTGTGTGCGTGTTTGGGTACAAGGATACACATAGATGTACATACATACACAAAGTGACAGATATATACAAACTGACTGACACACACACACACACACACACACACACACACACACACACACACACACACACACACACACACACACTCATAATTTAGAAATCTGCAGACACGAATGATGATTTATAATTTTGGTAAAACTGCAAATGTTTTTTTTTTTTTTTTTTTTTTTTTCTAATTCCCGAAATAGATGTTATCGCTATTTTCACATATTCCGCTTTATCACTTTATCCTATTTCCTTCTCTTCCAGCATTCTCCTCTACATCTTCGATCGCTTCAGCCCCTATAGTTATCAGAATAATAAGGACAAATACAAAGACGATGACGAAAAGAGAGAATTCACTTTGAAGGAATGTCTCTGGTTCTGCATGACGTCACTCACTCCTCAGGTTGGGACTGTGACGTCACGGTATCTAGTGTGACGTCATCGTTTTTCTTCGTAGTGTTAGTGTTCTTTTTATGATGTCTCTTTTTCTGCTGACGTCACTGTTTTTTTTTTTTTTTTCAATTTGATAATGATTTGAATACATATAAAAATTACCCTCCCCCGAAAAATGAATATATAATAGTCATACAAATACGCAAAGACAGATAAACTTATTTTCCGCATTTTTCTTCCTCTCATTCCACACCACTACCCATCGTAAACAAACAAAAACCAACAAACTAACATATACAAAACACAACCAACCAACAAACAAAACCAACCAACAAACAACGCACCAACCATCAAACAATACAAACACACAAACAAACCAAACCAACAAACGCACCAACCAACAAACACACAAAACAAACAAACCAACACAAACCAAACACAAACCAACAAACGCACCCCCAACCAACAAACACACAAACCAACACAAACCAAACACAAACCAAACCAACCACCGCACCCCCCTCCCAACAAACCAAACCAACCACCGCACCCCCCAACCAACCAACACAAACCAAACCAACCATCGCACCCCCCAACCAACAAATACACAAACCAAACCAACCAACGCACCCCCCACCCAACAAACCAAACCAACCAACCAAACAAACCAAACCATCAAACGCACCCCCCACCACCCAACAAACCAAACCAACCAACACAAACCAAACCAACCACCGCACCCCCCACCACCCAACACAGGGCGGCGGCGAGGCTCCCAAAAACTTATCCGGGCGACTCGTGGCTGCAACTTGGTGGCTCTTCGGGTTTATTATCATCGCCTCGTACACGGCTAACTTGGCTGCTTTCCTGACTGGTAAGTTCGGTTTGGTTCAGTTGATGTTTGTTGTGTTATTGTTTGTTTGTGTGTGAGGGGGGGGGGGGGTGTTTGGGTGGGTTTGTGTTTGTGTTTGTATGTTTGGGCGGGTTTGTTATTGTGTTTGTGTGTTTGTGTTTGTGTTTGAGTGTGTGTGTGTGTAGTTTTTGTATGCTTTATTTATGTTTTATTTATTTATTCATTCCTCACAGGTATATTTTTTGGTGTGTGTGTGTATGTATGTATGTATGTGCGCGCATCTATATGTGTGTATATCCGTATACAATCTACAGTAAATAATAAAACAAATCTAAACCCTCCCACCCACGCCCATTCCAGTGTCCCGTCTCGACACGCCCATCGAGTCACTGGACGACCTGAGCAACCAGTACAAAGTGCAATACGCGCCCATGAACGGAACTTCGACTATGACCTACTTCGAGCGCATGGCCTACATCGAGAAGAAGTTCTACGAGTGAGTTCTGTTTTGCTTTTTCTTGGTTTGGTTGGTTTGTTTGTTGTTGTTTGGTTTGGTTTGTTTTTGTTTTGTTTGTTGGTTTTTTGTTGTGGTTCTATGAGTGAGTCATGTTTGTTGTTTTCGGTTTGTTTGGTTTGTTCAATTTTATTTGTTTTCATTGTTTTTTTTAATGTTTTTTTTTATATTTTTCTTGTTAGTTTCGTATTTTCTAATCTTTTCTCTTCTTTGTCTTCGTGTTTTTCCTTTTTTGAGGGGGGGAGGGGGATATTTTGTTTTGTGTGATGTTTGTATTTCATAAGGTTATTTGTTATTTCGTCAGGTGTGATTTTTTTTTTATTATCTCTTTGTAAGAAATATGCTATGTTGTGGATTCTTGGAATGACTAAAGTGTTTTCTTTCTCGTCCTTTCTTCTATCTCTCTCACTCCTTTCTCCCTTTCCCTTTCCCCTCTCCTCTCCCCCATCCCTCCCTTCAACTTCCCCCCTCCCTCCACCCTCCTCCCTTCCAACTCCCTCCTCCCCATCCCTCTTCTCCCCCACCCCTCTCACCCCATCTTAACTTCCCCCTCCCATCCCTCCCACCCCCTCTCACCTTCCCCCAACCCCTTTCCCCCTCCCTCTCCCCCTCTTACCCCTACCCACCCCACCTACCCCAACCCTTACCCACTCCCCCCCACCCACCACCCCTCTTACCCCCACCCTAACCCCTCTTACCCCCCAACCCTCACCCTAACCCCTCCCCCTCTTTCCCCCTCACCCCTAACCCCAACCCCCAACCCCCTCCCCCCCCCAACCAGGATCTGGAAGGACATGTCCCTGAACGATTCCATGAGTGACATCGAGCGCGCTAAGCTGGCCGTGTGGGACTACCCGGTCAGCGACAAATACACCAAGATGTGGCAGAGCATGCAGGAGGCGGGTCTTCCGGGCAATTTCGAGGAAGTGCTCACGCGCGTCAGGAAGTCGACGTCGTCCAGCGAGGGATTCGCGTATTTGGGTGAGTTTGGGGGATGGGGGTTGGGTTGGGGGTTGGGTTGGGGGTTGGGGTGGGAGGGTTTGGGTGGGGTTTGGGGGTTGGGGTGGGAGGGTTTGGGTGGGGTTTGGGGGTTGGGGTGGGAGGGTTTGGGGGTTGGGGTGGGGTTGGGAGGGGTTGGGATGGGAGGGGTTGGGGGTTGGGGGAGTTGGGAGGGGGTTGGGAGGGTTTGGGGGATGGGGAGGGGTTGGAGTTTGAAGGGGTTTGGGATGGTGTTGGGGTTGGGGGTGGGGTTGGGGGAGTAAGGGGATGAAGGGGGTGAGATCGAGGGGTGGGGAGGGGGTTGGGTAGATGGGGTGGGGTGGGTGAAGGGTGAGAGGGGATGGAGGGTGAGGAATTAGTGAGGGGAAGGGAAAAGGGAGAAAGGAATTAATGGGAGGATGAGGGAAGAGGGAGAAGGAAGAGAGGAATCAAGGGAGGGTGAGGGAGAGGGAGAAAGAGAGGGGGATGATGAGGGGGGAAAGGATAGTAGGAGGAGAGGAGTAGCGAGGGGGGGGGGGGGGGCTGAGGGGTGAGAGACAGAGGGAGAAGGAAAGGGAGAAAGGTTGAGGGAAGGAAAAGGGAGAAAAGGATTCTTTATGGCTATCTGTTTTTTTCTATCTATCAGTCTGTCTAACTATCGCCATGTCTCTGTCAGTCCGTCCGCCTTTCTCTGTCTGCCAGTCTGTCTGTCTGTCTTTGTCTCTTGTAATTCTGATTGTCTGCCTGCCTCTCTCATTCTCTCTGTCTCTTTCTCTCTCTCTCTCTCTCTCTCTCTCTCTCTCTCTCTCTCTCTCTCTCTCTCTCTCTCTCTCTCTCTCTCTCTCTCTCTCCTCTCTATGTCTCTGTCTGTCTGTCTCTCTCTCTCTCTCTCTCTGTCTATCTCTCTCTCTCTCTCTCTCTCTCTCTCTCTCTCTCTCTCTCTCTCTCTCTCTCTCTCTCTCTCTCTATCTATCTATCTATCTATCTCTGTCTGTCTCTCTCTGTTTTTGTCGGTCTGTCTCTCTCTCTCTCTCTCTCTCTCTCTCTCTCTCTCTCTCTCTCTCTCTCTCTCTCTCTCTCTCTCTCTCTCTCTCTCTCTCTTTCTCTCTCTCTGTCTGTATGTCTGTCTCTGTCTGTCTGTCTCTACCTGACTTTCTCTGTCTTTGTCTCTCTCTCTCTCTCTCTCTCTCTCTCTCTCTCTCTCTCTCTCTCTCTCTCTCTCTCTCTCTCTCTCTCTCTCTCTCTCTCTCTCTCTCTCTCTCTTTCTCTCTGTCTCTCTCTCTCTTTCTCTATGTATCTATCTATCTGTATATATCTCTGCAATATATATATCTATCTATCTGTCTCTATGTGTCTATATATCTATCATCTATTCATCTATCTATTTATCCATCCATCTATCTATCTATCTGTAACAGCATAACAATAATGATTATTCTTTTTAATCAATTTGTAATAACAGAAAACTAAATTCAGTGTTAGCAACTATGGCTCTACGTAGTTCCAGATATTTGTAACAAATCTGTTCAGATTATAAAAGGTAAATTACTTGTCTTTAAATAATTTTTGGTGTCTGTATATGTCTTTATGAAATTTTTATCCTGGTATATTTGTTTACTTTGTATATATATATGTGTAAGAAAATGTGTTTGAATACACTCACACACATGCCCCAGGATATATATATATATATATATATATATATATATATATATATATACATACACACACATCATATATGTGTGTGTGTGTGTGTGTGTGTGTGTGTGTGTGTGTGTGTGTTGTGTGTGTGTGTGTGTGTGTGTGTGTGTGTGTGTGTGTGTGTGTGTGTGTGTGTGTGTGTGTGTGTGTGTGTGTGTGTGTGTGTGTGTGTGTGTGCATGTATACGTGTCTGTATTTGTGTGTTTATATATATATACACATTTACACATACATATATATATATATGTATATATATACATATATATGTAAATATTTGTAAATATATATATATATATATATATATATATATATATATATATATATATATATATATAGACATGTATGTGCATATATGTGTACATGAATTAATGTATGTATACTTTGTGATCTTCCTTCTCAATTAACCATTTTTTCAAATTTACATATTTCAGTTCTCCCTATATATCCCTACGCTAATCATTATGAAATGAAGTTTACAAGTAAAGTTGGACAGTACATTTTACCATATTACCTTAACAATGTTATAAGATTAAAACAATATATATTTTGATTTTGGGCATTATGAATAACAGAGAAATATGACAAATTGGTAAAAGACAAACTGAAAATAGTAATAATTAACCCTGACTTTCCATTAAAATGACATTTAATGGATGCTAATTTAGTTATGTAAGTTAGATAAACTTGGATAAAGATAAAAGCATGAATAAAGGAAATGAAAAGGCAATTTTGTAGATAAGTGAGTGAGCAAACTATTCAGCGCAAATAACAAGAGTTAGAACCAAACAATTTGACAAGCGAACGAGATAAAAAAAACATGAATATTAGCAACCGAACTTAAATAACAAATCAACCTCTGCTCCCTGAAACAGCCTATCAACAACCAATAAAACCCGTGTAATAACTTAATTGGAAAGCAGAGAAGCGACCAAATCTAAAAGTTCCTAACCACACCATGCCTTTAAAATCTATTAGTCAAACAAACAAACAAAAACCCTAACCTCCCATCAACTACGACAAAGCAACAAACAACCTCCGACCCATAACCCCCCAGCACTGAACACTTGAACGAGAAAACAATGATCAAAACAAAACCCTTAAAAAAAAAAAAAAAATCAGGAAAAAAAAAAATCCCTCTGACCTATGATGACCCCGCCTGACCTCCACCAACAGGCGACGCCACTCAGATCCGCTACGCGATCCTGACCTCCTGTGACATGATGTCCGTAGGAGACGAATTCTCGAGGAAACCCTTTGC
>NC_061841.1:8340530-8345530 GCF_019202785.1 Penaeus chinensis
GATGCATTAGGTGGATAATAAGGTTTTGTCACGCACACGTTTACATACAAACGGCTGAATGCACACGTACGCACCATCGAACACAGTAGTGCGTGTAGGGATTTCCTAGATATTCCTATGAACTTTGGATAGATGATGGAGATAGTGATAATGATCATGTTAAGAGTTACGTAAAATAAACTAGTTTTCCTAAAAAAGAAAAATAAAAAAAAGTTGAAGAAAAGAGAAAAATAAAGAAAGAGAGAAAATACTAATCTAGATTCGTTTTCCCTCTCTTCCTATGCCTCCCTTTTTTTCTTTTCATCTGTTTCCTTTTATCACCCGTTCTTCCTGCTATCCGTCTGCCCTCTGTCCTCTCCCTCTCTTCATCAATTCCTCTCTCCCCTACTCCTTAAATCTCTTTACAATTACCCCTCTCCTTCCTCCATATCCCTTATCTCCCGTCTTTACTCCCACCCCCACCTCCACCACCCCTCTTTACCCTCCCCTCCCTCTTTACCGCCCCCCCCCTCCCCACCAACAGCATCCTGAAGCTCCTGAACCAGCGTAAGCTCGAGACGCTGAAAGAGAGATGGTGGAACCAAAACCCAGAGAAGAAGAAGTGTGAGAAAGACGATGATCAGAGCGACGGCATCAGCATCGAGAATATTGGTGAGGAAGAGTTTTTTTTTTTTTTTCGTGTGTATAGAGCCTCATGCGCACGTGCATATATATATATATATATATACTCAGGGGGTTAGAGAGTCAGATGCTGATGTACACTTATAATCAAAGAGACAGTTTTCACAGTCACTTATAATATACATTCTTAAATAAATAAAATCATACACACTTAAACTCAAACATACATATACATACACATGCATACGTGTTTTTCTGTATGCATGTGAGAATACATACATTTCATAAACACACAACCAAAAACAACATATACACTAATACCCACGTGTTCAAAACATGTTCATCTACCCCTCCCTCTCCACCTTCCCCTCTTGCAGGTGGTGTGTTCATCGTGATCTTCGTGGGCATTGGGCTGGCATGCGTGACCCTCGCCTTCGAATACTGGTGGTACAAACATCGCAAGGGACCCCGTGTTACCGACTCTGCGAAGGTGCTCTCGGTCAGGGAGATCGAGAAGACAGAGAAATCGAACTTCAATACGGAATATAAGTAAGATTTAAAAAATATTTTTTTTTTTATTTATTTATTTTTTTTTTGTGGGTGTTACGTGTTTTATATATTTTTTTATTTTTATAGATTTTTTAAAGATTTTTTTTTTTGTGTGTGTGTGTGTCTGTTATATACGTTATTCTATATCATTTATTTTTATCAATTTATTTATGCTTTTATTTATGTTTGTCTTGTTTCTTCAGATTTTTTTTCTTGGCTTTCACTTAATTTAATTAATCTCTATCTCACATCTTTTCGCTCTCATTTCATCTTCATTTTCTTCGTATCTTTTCCTTCTATCTCTCTCCAACTTTCTCTATTTCACCTGTTTTTTCAATTTTCTTCGTATCTTTTCCTTCTATCTCTCTCCAACTTTCTCTATTTCACCTGTTTTTTCATATCCACAGCATATCTTTTAATTCGGCATTTCACAATGACGATGATAATGATAATGATGATGATGATGATGATGATGATAATAGTAATAATAATAATAATAATAACAATAATAATATAATTATTATTTTTATCATTATCATCTATAGCATTCTTCTTCTAATTATTATTATAATTTTTATCATCACCATCATCATTGTTATAACTGTGATAATATTTTCTTAATCTTGATAGTGGTAATGACAATAGCAATGCTAATTACAAAACCACTACTGAAAATAATAGTAATAAGACATAATAACAATAATGAGTAAACTTAGAATAAAGATGACGATCAGACATCATAAAACGAAGTAAATAGCTATAGAAAAATATTAAATAAACATATCCGGCAACTCCCACCCTACTACGTCATAATTGCTAGCCAGGCATAAAGATGTATTTACTTTCAAAACAATTTCATGCTCTATTTTCTCCCCTTCCTTTCATGGCTGATTAATTTTTGTGTTCGTCACTTTCTTCGGAAATAGATTTAATAAAGCTGAATATAAAGTGTATTTGTAATTTATGTAAAATTTTTCGAGTTCATTATCATATTAAATAAAAAAGTTTTATGTATTTAGGTATAATTCATGTGTCTAATTATTTTCTCTCCTTTTTGTTAATTGTCTTAGGAATCTATATTGTTCGTTGAATACTAATTAGTATTTAGTTAAACTTTAGCAAAAAATTTAATATATATATATATATGTTGAAATAACCCACATTTGTAGACAATGGTTCTTCACCAGTAAATATAAAATGCTTCACTAATCTAAATCAATATATTTTTCATTAATGGTATTAGATTCTCACCAATAAATACTTCACCTATAAATATAAACCACTCTTTTTTTGCAGAATATGTTAAGATAGTTTTGTAGAGTCACCATAGTTATATATATATTTATGTATGTGTGTATCTCACGGTTAAAATCCTTTTTACCCTAAATCCCCCAGACTCCTAAATCTCCGCTGCCTACCTGAAATAAAATCCTGCTAAAAATCCAGATATCTCGCACTCAACTCTCATAAGGTCACATTCACTAAATCCCTTTTACTAATTCCTATTTTAATCTTCACTGGTTTCACACGAAATCTCTTGAAAAATTCTGGTCTTACTCATCTTATCCAACTGTTTCACAATCTCTATAAATAAATGAATAAATAAATAATACAAAAAATCTTAGACAACCCGTAAAAAAACATCGACATTAAATCCTTTAATAAAAAATCCTATCTGGCAACGTCATACCTTTCCCCATCTCCCATCCAAACTCATAATCCTTTTTCTCCCAAATAAACAAATAAAACGAACAAATTAAATGACACGAAAAAGAGGTAAAAATAAAAAGATAAAAGCTACATAAAAAATACGAGATAACTGAAGAGTAAACCAGTAAATCTAACATACAAATATCCTCGTGCAACACTGATATAAAATTCCCGACGACTTTTACCCCATCCAGCTCCATGCGCGGTCAGTGAAAAGGAGAAAGTCCTCTGACCTTTGACCTCGCTTCAGTAAGGAATTGGAATTGCTATGTTGACCTATGATGAACCTACTGCATGTTCCCATCTATTGCTTGTCTCACTTGCCTTGATTGTAGTTATTATTATCACTTACAATTTAGTTATCATACTACTACTAATGATACTAATAGCAATATTGACAATAATCATATCACATTCAAAGATCAATTTCACTGATAATAGTGTCAGATCACGATTTTTTATGTCAGTTGTATTGATGGTGGGTGGGTGAGGGAAGGGATCTGGAATCATAGACCATCCAACTTGAATAAAGATAAATAATAAGTAGAAATGCTATTTCATCAAGCTATTTCGCCTCATTGCTAAGGAAACATTAATATCTTTGGATCGAGTTGATCTTGCAAGAGAAAAAGAAAGTTAGAAAGAGCTTAGATGCATGATATTTAAATATTTCGTCAGGATCTTATAGTTAGGGACATTTGGAATATTTTCTAAAATATGCATGGATTTGTTTTTTTTTCGCATGACGCATGATTTTTGATTCTCATAAATCCATAAAAGTTGAAACACAAAAAAAGAAAGCAAGAAAGAAACAAAGAAAGAAAGAATATATATATATATATATATATATATATATATATATATATATATATATACTGACTACACTTGACTTATTTCACGAAAGCATGTAATGATGTATGCATGATGTATCCGATTTTGTCCAAACCGAATGGTGTCTTGACTAATGTTGATATTCTGTGTTTTTTTCTTTAAGTTTATCTCATACACTGAATGAGAACATACCGTAATCTTTACATTGTCTGTACCGGGGATATCATACTATTGATAGCTTCGGAAATTCAATTCATTCACCATTTTTGTAAACTTATGTAAACATTTGCAAGCATAATTTCACAAACTTTATTTCGACGTTAATGTATGGTTTACGGAATGTACTCCAATTAAATATTTTGACACACTGTTTTGAATAAGTTTTTTATTGCATAGAGTTACATAACATGTTTACTGTTTTACATTAAATACAAAATATTAGAGGGGATTCACTTGAATTTTATGTCGCCAAAGAACATAAAGCAAATAATTCACACCAATATATTTCCTAAGAGAGTAATAAAAGAAAAAAAAAAATATATATATACATACATACATACATACATATATGTATACATATATGTGTGTATGTATGTATGCATGTATATATCCCACCTTTCAATAATCTTTGTTTCCACTTGTCTAACCGATTAATTTCAACACCCATTCCTCCTCCACAGCGGCACAAACAACGGCTTTGACATTGCACCGGTTGGCAATCCTTGGTAGTGTTGCAACGAAGGAACCCGACCTTGCTCAGGCCTGCCATCTGGCGGCAACGCTGGGAAGCTGCAAGTGACGTCACGCGGTCGCTTAAGCAACAATTACAACGTCGGGTGTTGGGTGGTCGCAAGAAGGCAGTGGGTCTTGATACTTAGATATAAACGTATTCATCATTTGTTTTTGTTTTTCCTGTGAAATGGAAACGTTTCGTTAAAAACAAATAAGCTCTCTTTTGATTTTTTTTTTTTTTTTTTTGTGTTTCATAACTACACCCATATATAATGTCTTGTGTTGTAATCTGCATAAGAAATATATATATTTTTGTGAGAAAGGGAAGTATTGTCTTGGAGAGTAAAAACATATAAACAAAATCGAGCATAGTTCAAAATAAAGCAGAACTGACTGTACTTTACCCCCAAAAAAATATTGTTCGCATGATATCATAGTTTATCCCAATGTTTGCACTTTATATCATAACCTAAATCAAGATCGTGTTGTAGATATATCACAACCAGTTAGTTTTTAACTTAACAAGCGCAATGCCCTTAACATTATGAACCGTAGGG